>NC_090766.1:2181182-2183682 GCF_036898095.1 Palaemon carinicauda | reverse complement strand
AGGGCAAGGTCAATGTCCCTTGCCTCTGCCATTAATGAGTGGCCTTTCAGGCCTTTAATTTGACACTTGAATAGAGAAAGAGAATGTTTTTTTTTCACATTTATAGATGAATAAACTCGGGGCTATTTTCATTATTGGAACCCTTGGGCTTATAGCATCCTGCTTTTCCAACTAGAGTTGTAGCTTAGCTAGTAATAATAATAATCAACAAACAATCACCATTAGTGTGGAGTTATGAAGCAAGTCTTTGGTGAAAATCACGATATATATATATATATATATATATATATATATATATATATATATATATATATATATATATATATATATAGCTTTTCTGAACCATTGGTCTCTTTCTTCAGAGTTTAAATTTTGGGTTAGAGTTTTCCTGCTTGAGGGTACAACTCAGGCACATTATTTTGTTTCCTTATTTCCTTTCTTCACTGGGCTATTTTCCCTGTTGGAGTCCTTGGGCTTATAACATCTTGCTTTTCCAACTAAGGTCGTAAAGTAGCTAATAATAATAATAATAATAATGATAATAATAATAATAATAATAATAATAATAATAATAATAATAATAATAATAATAATAATAATAATCTGTTTGGATTCCCAACATAGCTTTGGAAAAGTTTGGTCTCTTGAAAATATTTCCTGTCTTGCAAACATTTTATTAAATTCAGAAATAGCCTTTAACCAATTATTATTATTCTTCTTCTTGTTCTTCTTCTTCTTCTTCTTCTTCTTCTTCTTCTTATTATTATTATTATTATTATTATTATTATTATTATTATTATTATTATTATTATTATTATTATTATCATTATTAATATTATTATTATTATTATTATTATTATTATTATTTAGCTCACAGATAAAAAAATCAAAAGACGTAAAATAAAGACAAGTTCGACGAGGAATTTAGCTTACACATAAAAAACTTCAGAGTTGAAAAATTATTAAAATATTATTAATCTTGAAATTATTAATATGATAATCATCAAACTATAGACACGGGTCTGACAATAAATTTAACCCAGAAAAAGAAACCAAACATAAGACACAAGTTTGACAAGAAATTTAGCTGATAAAAGAAAAAATATAAGACGAAAAATAAGGACACAGGTTCGATAAGAAATATAGCTGATAGAAAAAAAAGACGAAAAAGAAAGACTAGGGTTTGACAAGAAACAGTTCCCATATAGGAAAAAAAGATAAAAGGCTAAAAATAAAGACAAAGGTTCGACAGGAAATTTAGCTGATAAAAAAAAATTAAAGACGAAAAATAAAGACACAGGTTAGAAAAAGAGACAAAAATAAAGACGCTGGTTTGACAAGAAATCTAACTGATTAAAAAAAAAAAAATAAAGATGCAGATCTCACATGACGCAATCATAATCTCCCTGCCTTATCAAACATGATCCACCAGTGTGTGTTCTTAATTCGGAACCGCAAGTCTCCGTCGTAATTTTGCCGGCGACCCGTGTCTACGTAAGGCGCTTTGTTACCGACGGGGGAGGGTGAAGTTCTTGAAGACATTTCAGGATTCAAAATCGGATTACAAGTTTTGACATCCAGCTTTATGTTGGGAAGCATAATGCCTTTCTTGGGTCTTCCTTCATTTTCATTGTCGGTGGACGAGAGTAAGTTTTATTTTGATTTGAAGGTCTTTGTATTGACCCCTGTCTGTCTGTTAGTTTATTTGTTTGTTTTTTGAGCAACTTTACACAAATTCTTCAGTACCGATTTTGACCCAACTTGGTAGTCGCGTTGGGTAATGCCCAAGGATGAATCTGTAACATTATGGAAACAGTATATCAAGGTACAAGTACATTGTAGCACTTTGAAAATAATCGCAATGTTAGGTAAATGATAACTATTTTTAGTTTATTTTTTTGTTTGTGAACAACATTACGCCAAAACTTATAATCCGATTTTGAATCCTGAAATGTCTTCAAGATGAAGACAAAAAAGAAGAGGAAGGTTACTCCATAACTTGTCATACGATTTTAAATCCTGAAATGTCTTCAAGATGCAGACAAAGAAGAAGAGGAAGATTACGCCAAAACTTGTAATCCAATTTTGAATCCTGAAATGTCTTCAAGATGCAGACAAAGAGGAAGAAGAAGAAGATTACGCCAAAACTTGAAATCCGATTTTGAATCCTGAAATGTCTTCAAGATGAAGACAAAAAAGAAGAGGAAGGTTACTCCATAACTTGTAATACGATTTTGAATCCTGAAATGTCTTCAAGATGCAGACAAAGAAGAAGAAATAGAAGATTTTACGAAGGGTATTGACCCCTGTTTGTTTGTTAGTTTATTTGTTTATTTGTGAGCAACTGTACACAAAATCTACCGTACCGATTTTTATCAAACTTGGTAGTCATATTTGGGTATGACCAAGGATGAATCTGTAACATTTTGAATAAAGTATATCAAAGTACAAGTACATAGCAGTAATTTGAAAGTGATAACAATGTTAAGTAAATTGCAAG
>NC_090766.1:2173682-2176182 GCF_036898095.1 Palaemon carinicauda | reverse complement strand
AATCTTCAACAGGTAACAAAGCCTGCTAGACCAAGTCTGACTTCTCTCTGCTGCTTTTGTTACTGCTGCTGCTGCTCCTTGTCCTTTTCATCCTACCAATGTTGCTGCTGGTCCTCCTTCTTCTTCTTCTTCTTCTGCTGCTGCTGCTGAGAAAAAGTCAGACTTATTCTTTCTGCATTTGTCCACCTGATGAAGAAACAGTACAGGTGAATCTTCATCAGGTAAAAAGAAGGCTAGACAGAGTCTGACTTCTTCTCTCTGCTGCTTTTGTTACTGCTGCTGCTGCTCCTTGTCATTTTCCTCCTACTAATGTTGCTGCTGGTCCTCCTTCTTCTTCTTCTTCCTCTTCTTCTTCTCCTTCTTCTTCTGCTGCTGCTGCTGCTGAGAAGTCAGACTTGTTCTTTCTGCATTTGTCCACCTGATGAAGAAACAGTACAAGTGAATCTTTATCAGGTAACAAAGCATGCTAGACCAAGTCAGACTTCTTCTCTCTGCTGCTTTTGTTACTGCTGCTGCTGCTCCTTGTCCTTTTCCTCCTACCAATGTTGCTGCTGGTCCTCATTCTTCTTCTTCTTCTTCTTCTTCTGCTGCTGCTGCTGCTGAGAAGAAGTCAGACTTGTTCTTTCTGCATTTGTCCACCTGATGAAGAAACAGTACAAATGAATCTTCAACAGGTAACAAAGCATGCTAGACCAAGTCAGACTTCTTCTCTCTGCTGCTTTTGTTACTGCTTCTGCTGCTCCTTTTCCTTTTCCTCCTACCAATATTGCTGCTGGTCCTCCTTCTTCTTCTTCGTCTTATTCTTCTTTTTCTTCTTCTTCTTCTTCTTCTTCTTCTTCTGCTGCTGCTGCTGCTGCTGCTGAGAAGAAGTCAGACTTATTCTTTCTGCATTTGTCCACCTGATGAAGAAACAGTACAGGTGAATCTCCATCAGGTAACAAAGCATGCTAGACAGAGTCTGACTTCTTCTCTCTGCTGCTTTTGTTACTGCTGCTGCTGCTCCTCGTCCTTTTCCTCCTACCAATGTTGCTGCTGGTCCTCCTTCTTCTTCTTATTCTTTTTCTTCTTCTTCTGCTGCTGCTGCTGCTGCTGAGAAGAAGTCAGACTTATTCTTTCTGCATTTGTCCACCTGATGAAGAAACAGTACAGGTGAATCTTCATCAGGTAACAAAGCATGCTAGACATAGTCAGACTTCTCTCTGCTGCTTTTGTTACTGCTGCTGCTGCTCCTTGTCCTTTTCCTCCTACCAATGTTGCTGCTGGTCCTCCTCCTTCTTCTTCTTCTTCTGCTGCTGCTGCTGCTGCTGAGAAGAAGTCAGACTTATTCTTTCTGCAGTTTTCCACCTGATGAAGAAACAGTACAAGTGAATCTTCATCAGGTAACAAAGCATGCTAGACGAAGTCAGACTTCTCTCTGCTGCTTTTGTTACTGCTGCTGCTGCTCCTTGTCCTTTTCCTCCTACCAATGTTGCTGCTGGTCCTCCTCCTTCTTCTTCTTCTTCTTCTTCTTCTTCTTCTTCTTCTTCTGCTGCTGCTGCTGCTGCTGCTGCTGCTGAGAAGAAGTCAGACTTGTTCTTTCTGCATTTGTCCACCTGATGAAGAAACAGTACAAGTGAATCTTCATCAGGTAACAAAGCATGCTAGACCAAGTCAGACTTCTTCTCTCTGCTGCTTTTGTTACTGCTGCTGCTGCTCCTTGTCCTTTTCCTCCTACCAATGTTGCTGCTGGTCCTCCTCCTCATCCTTCTTCTTCTTCTTTTTCTTCTTCTTCTTCTTCTTCTTCTTATTCTTCTTCCTCTTCTTCTTCTGCTGCTGCTGCTGCTGCTGCTGCTGAGAAGAAGTCAGACTTGTTCTTTCTGCATTTGTCCACCTGATGAAGAAACAGTACAAGTGAATCTTCATCAGGTAACAAAGCATGCTAGACCAAGTCAGACTTCTTCTCTCTGCTGCTTTTGTTACTGCTGCTGCTGCTCCTTGTCCTTTTCCTCCTACCAATGTTGCTGCTGGTCCTCCTTCCTCTTCTTCTTCTTCTTCTTCTTCTTCTTCTTCTTCTTCTTCTGCTGCTGCTGCTGCTGCTGCTGAGAAGAAGTCAGACTTGTTCTTTCTGCATTTGTCCACCTGATGAAGAAACAGTACAAGTGAATCTTCATCAGGTAACAAAGCATGCTAGACCAAGTCAGACTTCTTCTCTCTGCTGCTTTTGTTACTGCTGCTGCTGCTCCTTGTCCTTTTCCTCCTACCAATGCTGCTGCTGGTCCTCATTCTTCTTCTTCTTCTTCTTCTTCTGCTGCTGCTGCTGCTGAGAAGAAGTCAGACTTGTTCTTTCTGCATTTGTCCACCTGATGAAGAAACAGTACAAGTGAATCTTCATCAGGTAACAAAGCATGCTAGACCAAGTCAGACTTCTCTCTGCTGCTTTTGTTACTGCTGCTGCTGCTCCTTGTCCTTTTCCTCCTACCAATGTTGCTGCTGGTCCTCCTCCTCCTTCTTCTTCTTCTTC
>NC_090766.1:2153145-2163145 GCF_036898095.1 Palaemon carinicauda | reverse complement strand
ATCTCCTCGCTTCTTTATTTCCATTAACTAGCGTACATCCCTTCCCCCTGCGTTGGAGACTTGTTTCAGAGTGTGTCTCTAGGGGTACCCCCTCTCACCAGCGTATGACTACTCCCTCTACCCCCTACCCAAGGGATGGGGAGAGATCGAGTAGTCCTTCATTGGGTATATATACTGTATATATACTTTATATATATATATATATATATATATATATATATATATATATATATATATATGATAAATTTTGCACATTTAGACGTGTTTTTCATTTTCAAATAAGCCATATATATTTTTGATACAATAGTGTCTGGATTCTCTTACCGACCTAGGGATCAGAGGATTTCGCCTGGGGCTCTGATCCCGAGGTCGGTAAGAGAATCCAGACATTAATGTATCAAAAATATTTATGGCTTATTTGAATATATATATATATATATATATATATATATATATATGTGTGTGTGTGTGTGTGTGTGTGTGTGTGTGTGTATATATATAATTGAATATGTATATATTTATATATATAGCTTATATATATGTATATATATATATATATATATATATATATATATTTATACATATATATATATATATATATATATATATATATATACATATATATATACAGTATATACTGTATATTATATACATATATATACACATATATATATATTATATTTATATATATATATATATATATATATATATATATATATATATATATATATATATATATATTGTACAGCCAAACCCATTGTTCATTATTGTAAAGAGTAGATAACCTTATGTTTATACTTCATAGCCATATAGTAGATAGAAAATAGTACTTTGTATGAATTAAAATAATCTTTATCATTAATATGTATTCCATCAATAGCAGAGGCAAGGAACAGTGATATTGCCCTAACAAGAAGGACAATGCTCTAGAGACTGACTTGTATACATATGATGAGGGCCCAAGTCCCCTCTCCAGACCTATAGGCTCCCCCAAACCCCTCAAACCCTAACCTATAAGTATGGTGAGGTTGCAAGCACTAAAAGAACTACCGAGTTTGAGTGGGACTCGAACCCCAGTCTGGTGATCACCAGTCAGGGGGGACTTTACCACGTAAGCCACCACAACATTGATGATCAGAATTGCTCTTTATAGAAAAAATATCGAAAACAAGTTCATGATTATTTGAATACCTATTAGAATAAAGGTTTAAAATTGGCTCATGAATGTCAGAGACAAGGCACAAGCCTATATACATATGATCAGCGCCCAAGTTAGGACCAGGGAGGGGCAGACCACATGATTCAGTAGGTACACCTAGAGACTCCCCAAAACCCTCATCCTTAAGGCCCCGAGCACACTAGCCACTCTGTGGCACCACAAGTGGCCGCGCAAAGTGGCGGGCCAGAGCACACTAGACACTTTTTAGAGCCACAAGTTGCGACCACATGTGGGACAACACACACACACACACACATACACCTCACCTCTACGAAGTTTCCTGCATCACTGATTAGCAGCCCCGTGTGGTCGCCAGAGGTCGCTAGTGTGCTCTCAGCCAGCCACAAAATGCTCTGGTTGTAGCGGGGACGAGCGACAGCTTGCCACAGTTGCGAGCCACAGACACAAGTGTGATTGGCAAAGCTTGAAAACAATGGGAACCTATGGGGGAAAATATCCCCGCCATAAAACGCAGCCACTAGTGGCTCTACAAAGTCGCCAGTGTGCTTAGGCCCTAAATCACAAGGGTGGTTGCAGATACAACAAGAAACCATCTAGCTTAAGCAATACTCGAACTCCAGTCCAGCGATCGCCAGGTAGGGACGTTTTCAATAGGCCACCACAACCGGAAAGGGAAAATGTAACATCGCTGAAAAACTTAAAAGATGAATAGCTTTGCAAACTATTGTATAATAACAATACAATATTTATGTTTGCCTTCCACAAAGGCAATGAAATCAATGTTTTACCTACTTTCGATTGGTACGGGAAATGAAATAAGCGAGTAGGTAATAAGTTATGGCGTTTATTAAATGGTTCGGTTTGATCTATATGCTTAGTGATAGATTGTTAATTGGAATGGCAGGAATAATTGGAAAGGGAATGGCTGGAATGCCTTGACGCGTTCCGGTGATTTTATTCCTGTTGACTTTCATGGTTGAAATAACTTTGCTCTAAATTTGGAATTTTATATACAGTTATCATTATATTGTTTGATTAATGTAGAGTTTTTTTCTATTTGTTTACATGTAGTCTCTCTCTCTCTCTCTCTCTCTCTCTCTCTCTCTCTCAAATTTATTTAACATACGCGAAATGATCCTGAACATTTGGTATAGTATATATTATGTATGTATACATACACACACACACACACACATATATATATATATATATATATGCGTGTGTGTATATATATATGCGTGTATATATATATATATATATATGTATATGTAATTCATATATTTTTATGTGTTTTTATTTCCTTATATGTATTTACGTTACGTATATAAATATGCATACATGCATGAACACATTCATTCATCGTGCATACATGCGCACACACATGTATGTATGTGTATATATATATATATATATATATGTGTGTGTGTGTGTGTGTGTGTGTGTGTTCGTGTGTGTGTCTGTGTTACTGTGTCTATACGTGTATAATTTTGTGTTAATACAATCCATACACATAACTCCAATGATAAAAATAGATACATGACACAATATGCTTAACTATTCACAATCATAAATAATTATGTAGACAAAGAAACGTTTCTACACAGTGAAAATGAACTCGGACTTCATTTGCCAGAACCTTGCTCTCACAAGGGTGAATTCGTACAAGAGTTATTACTTGGAATGCAGTCACAACATTCAGCGTATTTTATTCACGCAGAAAATGCCAAGTCTCTCGGGAGCTTAAGTCTGTTAATTAGTGAGAAATGAACGGTATTTCGACCTTAGAAGCGAAATAACATTTGACTGTTTTAGTTTTGTTCTGTTTTTCAATGCCATTGAATTTAAGTCAACAACACTTTTTTTATAGTATACATGGCTATCGAATATCGTTTTAAATCGTAGATATCTTTTATTCTCTAATGTTTTCGGTCTGACGGGTGCGATACTCGGCTCACTTTTGCGAGGTCCCGTAGAAGCGGGCTGAAGGTTGCCGAAAACCGGAATGATTTTTTGGCTAGTTTGAACACACACACACACACACACACACATATATATATATATATATATATATATACTGTATATATATATATGTGTGTGTGTGTGTGTATGTGTGAACGTGGTGTGTGTATGTTTGCAATATATATGTGTGTGTGTGAACGTGTGTGTGTATGTTCGCACACAACACTCACTAATACTAATTATAATATACACCATATTCATTGCGTAGATAAAGTATTTTCTAAAAATACGAGGCCTTATACAAAGACAAATGCTAAAGTGATAATTAAGAAACCCTTACATTTCAAAGTTAATTGTTCGTATTTAATCGAGATAAAATTTAGCGTTCGAAAGATGGGAGAATTCTCTCTCTCTCTCTCTCTCTCTCTCTCTCTCTCTCTCTCTGGACAACATTGCTGAAGAGAGGTTAAACCGAAGTTCAGCTTTGTTTTGAAAAGCGAAAATTTGAAGCTAGCGTAAATGTACATTCTGAGTTCA
This sequence comes from Palaemon carinicauda, assembly GCF_036898095.1. Taxonomy (NCBI): domain Eukaryota; kingdom Metazoa; phylum Arthropoda; class Malacostraca; order Decapoda; family Palaemonidae; genus Palaemon; species Palaemon carinicauda. The sequence continues at coordinate 2,159,469 of NC_090766.1, read as the reverse complement.
TTTTACAGAATTGTGTAGTAAATGTACAATGCACATACTGTACTGCATATGATAATCAACATATTTCTGGCTTTCAACCTTGACTTCTCGGCTTCATCTCTAACTATCTGAATGGGGTATATATATATATATATATATACATCAGTCCTCTATTTAATCTAGTTATCTTTACATTATTGAGAATGACTATAATACAACTTCTTTCTCTCTCTCTCTCTCTCTCTCTCACACACAGAGTTACATGTTTCTGACCCTACCATTATATACTTTTCATTATCAATATATATATATATATATATATATATACATATATATATATATATATATATACATATATATATATATATATATATATATACACACTGTGTATAGTTGAGACAAGTTTTCATTGCACCTGACCTCACTTTCAGGGAAAGGGAAAAAGAAAGGAAGTTGCTAGAGGAATTGAGAGAGAAAAAAGAAAATGGAGAACAGGGATGGTACATAAAGAGAGGAGAACTAGTAAGAAACGACAATTTTCGTCAAGAAGCAAACGCAAGCAGAACGAATTAGGAAAGGTATAAGTTTAGACAAAAAAGTTAGCCAATGTATAAGAATATGCCTGTTAAATATCCAAGCACTAACCAAGCAGAAATTAATAGAAATAGAAAACGAGATGAACACAAATAAAGTTCATATATTTTGTTTGACAGAAACGCACCAAAAAATAGATAAAATACAGCTGAGTAAAGGTCTGTTAAAGTTAGAAAAAAGAAGGGATTTTAAAGACAAAAAGGGTGGAGGGTTAATGTTAATTTTTAAAAACAATAACATCACTGAAGTAGAGGAAATAGAAACCAAACATAGCGATATAATAATGGTACAGTGCAAAATCCACAACTTAGTATTCCTGATAATACTGGTATATTTCGTAGCAGGAAATACAGAAGAAGATAGAAAAAGAGATCAAGAATTGAAAGTGGAATGTGAAAAATTAATACAAAAAGCAGGAGAAACAACACCTTTGCTAGTTATGGGGGATTTTAACGGCCACGTGGGATTTCTTGGGCACCAACAAGTAGACAGAAATGGGGAAATGGTGCTAGATTGGATGGGTAACCACAACCTAACACTATTAAATGGAGATGAAAGGTGCTCAGGACTATACACGTGGAATAGACAAGATCAGCATAGTGCTATTGATTTTGTACTTGCAAATAATATGTTATATAAAAAATTTAAATGTATGGAAATAGATGAAGATAAAACAATATTAGATATATCAGATCACAACTTAATAACAGTAGAATTGGAAGCAAAAACAAATAGCGAAAATAATTACAATAAAGGGAAGTGGGAAGAAATTACATATTATAGCAGTGACGCAAAAGATATAGACGAATATGTGAAATCTATAGAGAGAAAACTTGTCAGCAAGGATGTAAAAAATATTGATGAGCTAAACATAATAATGGCAGAAATGAAACAAGAACATTTGGCTAAAACATATAGGAGAAGGGTAACAAATGAAGGGAAGACCAAAGAACAACCTTGGGTAACCGAGGAAATAAGAAGAAAGATTAAGGAAAGAAAGGAACTTAATAGAAAAAAGAGAAATGAAAAAGATATTAGGATAAAAAGAGAATTAGAAGAAAAATACAATCATAAGAAGAAAGAAGTACAAATACTGGTGAAAGAGAGCATAACGTTATATGAGAAAAAGAAGACCAGGGAGATAAGAGATGATAAAAACAATAAACTATGGGAAAACATAAACAAATTAAGAAATAGCAAAGAAATAAAAAGCGAGGCAATACAATTATATGGAGAGAGAGGAAATAAACTATCAGATGAAGAGGCTAAAGAAGAATTAGTAAAATTTTGGAAAACAGTCTACAACACACATGAAAATAGAATAACTGAGATCTGGAATGAGGAGGAGGAGAGTGAATACCTGGATAATTTGAGAAGAGAAAACGACATTATAACTGTAAATGAATATAGTATACCTGAACATCTAAGGGAGCATTACGATGCTGTACTTAATGTCGAAGGAATAATTAAACCCATGCCCGCCGCTGAAATGAGTAAAGGTAAATTAGAAAAATGCTTAAAACGTCTAAAGAAAGGTAAAGCAGCTGGGCCAGATGGACTAAAGCCAGACTACTACAAAGCAATGATGATGAGTGATATATGCAAGAATACACTAGTGAACTGCTACAAAGAGGAACTAGCCAGCAAAGAAAAACCCAAAAGCTGGAAAGAATCCAGAACAAAAATGTTAAAAAAGAAAAACAAGCCAACAGCAAAGGAATTGAGACCTATAGCTCTCACAAATGTATCATATAAAATATACATGGCTTTTATCAAGGATGAAATAGAAAGGCATTTAAAAAGTAATAATGCCATAGAGGATAGTCAAGCGGGATTTACAGAAGGAGGAAGGATTGAGGATAATATATTCATCTTACAATACATGGTCGAAGAAACTTTCAAAAATAAGAAAAAACTCATAGTGGCCTCTTTAGATTTCAAAAAAGCTTTCGATTCCATAAAAAGGGAAGCACTGATAGAAACATTAAAGCAATACAAAGTACATACTAGTATAATTAACTCTATAGCTGAAGTGTATGTGGGAGACTCGACTACGTTAGACATAGGGGAAAGAGTAGAACAAAAATTGAGCGTAAGTAGTGGAATAAAGCAAGGCTGTACTGCCTCTACAACATTATTCAAATTAATTACTTATCAGATTATAAAACAAGTAGAAAAGGAAGGTAATGGTTTTAAAAATGATATTATAAAGCTAGTAGTATTATTTTTTGCTGATGATGTCCTAGTGCTTGCTGAGAATATAGAGGATGCTGAATTAAACATAAGGAAAGTGATAGATATAGGAAAGCAGTGTGGTTTAGACATAAATAGAGACAAAAGTAGCGTACTTATATATAATATGAAGGAGAAACCAGATAATATAGAGGGAATAAGAGTAGTAAGCAATATTAAATACCTAGGTATCAAGGTAGATGATGGTAGGAATATGTTCAAAACACAGAAAAGTGAAACGATAGTTAAGGCGCAAAAGCTAGCCAATCTTACATATTCGATCATAGAAAAAAGTTGTAATAAGATACTGATAGGGAAAACATACTGGAAAAGTGTAGCACTACCTTCTATATTATATGGAACAAATGTGATTAACTTAACAGAAACGGAAATAGAAAAGTTGCAGAGAATAGAGAATGGAGTGTATAGAAGGATGTTAGGGGCTGTAAAGAATACAGCAATTGTAGCCTTGAGAGGGGATGTAGGAACATCTGCTATGAAAACAAGGGTAATGGATGGTAAGCTGAGGTACCTTAATAGCATTTATAAGGGAGAAAAGGACCTACTTAAAGCAATAGTCAATGATATGGAAGAAAAAGAGAGGAAGTGGTGGATGCATGTGAAGAAGTATGCTGAAGAATGTGGGATGGCGATGAGAGAAGTCAAGAGATGTACGAAAGAGGACATAAAGAAGAGAACAAGAGAATGGGACACAAGCAAATGGAAGAGTGAAATGGAGTGTAAGGAGAGTTTAATTTTGTATAAAAACTGGAAAAGTGAAATCAAGGAGGAGGAAGTGTATGACAATACATTTTCGTCAATTTTATTATTTAGAGCAAGGACAAACTCATTGGGCTTGAATATAAGAAACAGACACCAAGATGGAAATATAAACTGTGTATTTTGTGATGTAGAAGAAAATGCTAACCACTTTATATTATATTGTCCACAGTTTAGTGATATAAGAATAAAAGCAATTGAGCTTCAACAACCATACGAAGAAGATAGTGCACAAACAGTTGGAAAATTCCTTTTTTGTGAAGAGAATATTGAAAATAAGAAAAGTATACTACAACAAATGTGGATGAAAAGAGAAAAACTAGTGAAAATAAGGAACACACAAAACTAAAAGACACAGAGGCGCCGTTGTAAAGGCTATGCCTCACCCCTGAACCTGAACCTGAACAAGAACAAGAACAACAACAACAAACCCGGATAAGCTCTTTACCGTTTCATTCTGTGCGCTTCCCAATGACAATACAACGTGAACTTTGGTGACCCGTCAGACTTAATCATTCATTCTAGAGTGTCTCCGCTTCAAGTCAGCATTTTTTTTTCTTTACTTTTACTTTCAACAGCGCTTGGGTGGGCTTGCATCTCCCACCTGCATAAATACAAAATTGCTAGGCCTGGAGCCGTGACAGGTAAGAAAAATGCTTCAGGAACGGAAAAAAATTCGCTTAAATTGTTCGATACTGCACAGTATTTCAAGACTTTTATTCCAGTTGTGACCTATAGTCCATTTCTTTTACAGTTCTTAAAATATTTAATTTTTCCTTGTTTCCTTTCCTCACTGGGCTATTTTCCCTGTTGGGGCCCCTGGGCTTATAGCATCCTGTTTTTCCAATTAGGGTTGTAGCTTAGCAATTAATAATAATAATAATAATAATAATTGGGAAGATCCTTCCACAACTATAGTCCATTTCTTTTAGCGAGTCATATGTGCACAGACTCGCAACGGTGCCCTTTTAGTTCGGAAAATTTTCGTGGTCGCTGATTGGTTAGAATTATCTTGTCCAACCAATCAGCGATCAGGAAACTTTTCCGAGCTAAAAGGGCACCACTGCGATCCGGTGCAAATACGACTCGCTAAAAGAAATGGACTATAGTTGTGGAAGGATCTTCCCAATTATTATTATTATTATTATTATTATTATTATTATTATTATTATTATTATTATTATTATCAATTGCTAAACTACAACCCTAATTGGAAAAACAGGATGCTATAAGCCCAGGGGCCCCAACAGGGAAAATAGCCCAGTGAGGAAAGGAAACAAGGAAAAATTAAATATTTTAAGAACAGTAACAACATCAAAATAAATATTTCATATATAAACTTTAAATGATTTAACAAAACAAGAGGAAGAGAAATTAGATAGAATAGTGTGGCCGAGTGTACCCTCAAGCAAGAGGGTAGTTAAATCAGTGGAACTTCAAAAGTTCAAAATTGCAAATGTTGTTAAGTAGAACACGCACACACAAGTCTTTTTATAGTTTATATATGAAATATCTGTTTTAATGTTATTGTTTTTAAAATATTTAATTTTGATGGTTCATTATTTCTCATATCGTTTATTTATTTCCTTATTTCCTTTCCTCAATGAGCTATGTTTTCCCTGTTGAAGCCCTTGAGCTTAGAGCATCCTGCTTTTCCAACTAGGGTTGTAGCTTAGCTAATAATAATAATAATAACAATAATAATAAAAATAATAATAACAATAATAAAATAAAAACAATAAAAATAATAATAATAATATTAATAATAATAAAATAATAATAATAAAAATAATAAAAATAATAATAACAATAATAAAATAATAAAATAATAATAATAAAAACAACAACAACAACAACAACAACAATAATAATAATAGTAATAATAATAATAATAGTAATAATAAAATAATAATAATAAAAATAATAAAAATAATAATAACAATAATAAAATAATAAAATAATAATAATAATAATAACAACAACAACAACAACAACAACAACAACAACAACAACAACAACAACAACAACAACAACAATAATAATAATAGTAATAATAATAATAAATATAACTCAAAAGTGAATGAAGTAAGGGGCAGCAGAATGCATTAGATATTTCCCATATACAGTATACATATCATCAGCGATTAAGATCCCTCTCCATCCAAGCTAGGACCAAGGAGGGCCAGGCAATGGCTGCTGATGACTCAGCAGGTAGACATATAGGCTCCCCCTTAACCCCCATTAAGACTACGGACTGCATTATAGTCATTTTTTTTTAATGAGGCGCCTTTCCACCGGCTCGCAGCGGTGCCCTTTTAGCTCGGAAACGTTTCCTGCTATCAGATTGGTTAGAATTATTTTGTCCAACCAATCAGCGATCAGGAAACTTTTCCTAGAGAAAAGGGCACCCCTGCGAGTCGGTGTAAATCTCCCTCACTAAAAAGAATTGACTATAGTTGCAAGAGCCCGTGCTTAGGCATAAGGACCAGGCACTTTGCAACAACAGCAATCCTCATCTATAGCTAGCAAGGATAGTGAGGTTATCGAGATTGGGTCTGGCTAGAATTCCCGGCCAACAGATTGCGAAACAGCGACATTTCCAATAAAGAAGTTATCATTATTTGTCGACAAAGGCATATGTGCTTCTGCAGTCACATGCTTAAGTGTATATATTCATATATTTACTTATCATCATCATCATCATCATCATCATCTCCTACGCCTACTGACGCAAAGGGC
>NC_090766.1:2138145-2150645 GCF_036898095.1 Palaemon carinicauda | reverse complement strand
ATACGTACAAGAAAGGACAAAAAAAAAGGGTTAGTTTAAATGGAAAGGTGCATAGGCGTGCTTAAAGTTTAAAGGTCGCTCATGAATGGCAGAGGCAAGGGACAGTGACATTGCCCTAGAGGCCTAGACACTGACCATATATCACATGATCAGCACCCAAGTTTCCTCTCCACCCAAGCTAAGAACAGGGAGGGCCAGGTAATGGCTGCTGATCAACCTATAGGCTCCCCCAAACCCCCTTCCTTAACTCACAAGGATGGTGAGGTTGCAGCGACCAAAAGAACTAAATAGGGCCAGATACTGGCTGCTGATGAAGCTATAGGCTCCCCCAAACCCCACTTCCTTAACTCACAAGGATGGTGAGGTTGCACAGATACTGGCTGCTGGTGAAGCTATAGGCTCCCCCAAAACCCCCTTCCTTAACTCACAAGGATGGTGAGGTTTGCAGCGACCAAAAGAACTAACTAGTTTCAGCGTGACTTGATCCCCAGTCTGGCTATGACCAACCAGAGGCAGAGACGTTACCAATAAGGCCACAAAATGCAGTGTTTTAAGTGTTTGATCATATGGTAAGAAGAGAAGACGAAATGTTGCTTAAAAGCTTTTATATATCGGTCCCATTGAGATGGAATATAATATAATAAATTATATGAGAAATACAGTTAGGAGTATTAGAATAGAATAGGTTTGCTCTAGGAAAGCTAATACAGTTCCAAAGATACGAGTAACTGACGTAGTGCAAAACAAGTTGATTGAGTTGATAAAAATCTATTGTGTGTTGATGTTAGAAGCAGAAAATATTCTTAACTTTTCTACACTGGGATTTTTATCTATATTTCCACAGATAAATATAAAAGCCAGATTTTTTTTTTTTTTTTTTAGTCACCCCCTTAAGTGAAACCCCTTAACTTTGAAAACATTTGAGTTTAACTTCTGAAGACATAACATAAAAACTCCATCTAAAATCCAGCAAAGCTCTTTTTTGAGTCAACCCCTAAGGTAAAACCCATTAATTTTGAAGACATTTGAGTTTATATTCTCAAGACATAACATTAAAAACTCCTTCTATTGACGTTGTTAATAGTTTATATAGGACATATCTGTTTTGAAGTTGATACTGTTTTAAGAATGATATATTGTTAATTCATTCTCATCATTTATTTATTTCCTTATTTCCTTTCCTCACTGGGCTATTTTTCCCTATTGGAGCCCTTGGGCTTAAAGCATCTTGCTTTTCCAACTAGGGTTGTAGATTGGCTAGTAATAATAATAATAATAATAATAATAATAATAATAATAATAATAATAAAGCTCAAAAAATAATAATAATAATAATAATAATAATAATAATAAAGCTAAAAAAAATATTAATAATAATAATAATAATAATAATAATAATAATAATAATAATAATGATAATAATAATAATAATAATAAAGCTCAAAAAAAAAATAATAATAATAATAATAATAATAATAAAGCTCATTCTTCAGTCACCCCCTAAGGTGAAACCCCTTAATTTTGAAATCACTCGAGTTTATATTCTCAAAACATAACATTAAAAACTCCAAAAGGCAATGTTCATATTAAGGAGAAATAAACTGGAAGACTTATTATGCGAAAGATGATCTATTGGCACGTGTGTTGGAACACGAAGTTGCACTATAAAAATGTTCAACCTACTTCATCTGTTCAGATGAAAGCTCTAGGATGGCAACTGCTTCTAAAACTAGTCAGGTTACTGAGGAAATGTGTTCCACTTTCTTTCAATGGTCGGGTAAATCATTTAAATGCAAATGTTGTAAATACTTTAACGGTTTAAAAAACATACTTTTAACTGTGTGAGGATTTGAGAGAGAGAGAGAGAGAGAGAGAGAGAGAGAGAGAGAGAGAGCGAGAGAGAGAGAGAGAGTTGTAACGTTTTAATCTGCATTCTAACCACAAATATAGTATAGACACCGAGATTACAGATATATACATATCACCTATTGATATATTAATGTTTTAAGCCCCAAAATATATAGAAATTTATTATTATTATTATTATTATTATTATTATTATTATTATTATTATTATTATTATTATTATTAACTAAGCTACAACCCAAGTTGGAAAAGCAGGATGCTGTAAGCCCATAGGCTCCAACGGGAAAAATAACTCAGTGAGGAAACAAAATAAGGAAATAAATAAACAAGGATGTAATTAACAATTAAAATAAAATATCTTAATATGTGACATTAAAATAGATCTTTTATATAAACACTATAAAAAGAAACATGAAAGGCTGGGAAGTATGAAAATATTCGATTCGAGTTCAAACTTTTAGTTATTATTATTATTATTATTATTATTATTATTATTATTATTATTATTATTATTATTATTATTAGCCAAGCTACAACCCTAGTTGGAAAAGCAAGATGCAATAAGCCCAAGGGCTCCAACAGGGAAATAAAAAACAGTGAGGAAAGGAAATAAGGAAATAAATAAATGATGAGAATAAATTAACAATATATCATTCTAAAAACAGTAACAGCGTCAAAACAGATATGTCATATATAAACTATTAACAACGTCAAAAACAGATATGTCATTTATAAACTATAAAAAGACTCATGTCAGCCTGGTCAACATAAAAACATTCCACCGATTCAACTACCCGCGTAGGAAGATCATTCCACAACTTGGTCACAGCTGGAATAAAACTTCTAGAATACTCTGTAATAAACGCCTCCAACAAGAAGCTCTTTTTGTTAATGGTTCCAGTCAAGGTGAAAGTTAAAGTCGTGAAGTAAACGTGCATTATGAAGGTATGAAAATCAGGATGCTTTCGTTATTTGTCGACACTTCAAGTGAATGTTTACTCCTCGATAGATATTGGATGTTTAAAAAAGAAAATGGTGTAGATATATGTATGCAATGATGTTCATTCTAGTATAAAAGAGAGAGAGAGAGAGAGAGAGAGAGAGAGAGAGAGAGAACGTATGCTGTAGTCAACCAGAACCATATAGACGTAACATCAGAGAGAGAGAGAGAGAGAGAGAGAGAGAGAGATAGTCTGCTGCAGTAAACCAGAACCATTTAGACGTAACATTAGAGAGAGAGAGAGAGAGAGAGAGAGAGAGAGAGAGAGAGTCTAGCCTACTAGACTTAACCAGAAGTACCTTATTGGGATAACATCATAAAATCATAATACGAAAAAGAAGAACAATTCCTTATAGAGTTCGTAATGAGAGAAGTGATGTAAGGAACGACTTTGATGGGGTCATGAAAAGGAAAGGAAGACATTGTCAGGATTGAAAGTGAATCTCATAAGTGTGTTCAAGTAAAATTAAGGAAATAATAATGATTTGTAATTGGGGACCAGTAAGAGTGTTAAGTTAATAATTCGAGTGAGAAGAAGAATGATCATTCATACATACATGCACACGCACACATACACACACACACACATTATATATATATATATATATATATATATAAAGGCCTCAGACATGTCTTTCCACAGACGTCTGTATTTAGTCTTTTTATGCAACGGCTCCTAGTGATGATGATACAGAAACACACACATTCACATATATACAATATATATATATATATATATATATACATATATTACCTGCTAAGCTATAACCCTAGTTGGAAAAGCAGGATGCTATAAGCCCTAGGGCTCCAACAAGGAATATAGCCGAGTGAGGAAAGGAAACAAGGAGAAATCAAATATTTTAAGAACATTAAAATAAATATTTTCTATACAAAATATAAAAACTTTCACAAAACTTTTACATTTTCTAAACTACAAACACTTTTAGGTCTAAATGCAATGAGAAAAGTATTAAAATTTTGACATTTCGCTTGTAATTAAAGACAAAAATATATCACTACACAAGTTTACCTTTTTCCCTTTATACGAAAATACACTGATAAAATTATACTCAATAAAAGTTTTTCTGAGAAGAATACACATCACGATTTTTAAAATGTCACAATGACGAGTTGAATTTCAAGACATCCGACCTTGAGAGAGAGAGAGAGAGAGAGAGAGAGAGAGAGAGAGAGAGTCTTTCACTGGCCCTCTGAGCAACTTAATAATGCAATCTACAAGAAGAAGAAGAAGAAGAAGAAGAAGAAGAGAGAGAGAGAGAGAGAGAGAGAGAGAGAGTCTTTCTCTGGCCCTCTGAGCAACTTAATAATGCAATCTACAAGAAGAAGAAGAATAAGAAGATAATAATGCAATCTACAAGAAGAAGAAGAAGAAGAAGAGAGAGAGAGAGAGAGAGAGAGAGAGAGAGAGAGAGATAGGAGGAATTTTGCAGTCTCATTGACCTGAAACGTTTAAATGAATTGACGGAAATCTAGATCAAGACCAACGAGAACAAGACGCCATAACTTCTTCATTTCTAGTTTTTCAGCTTAGTCTGCCTCACTTAAATACAGTATGTTATTAACTGTACCACTATTACCCGCCTGAAATTACTTTAAGAGCTTCTGCGTTACAGCATGCCCTTCAGGCTATACTATCGTTTCAAAATCTACGTTTGTAAAAATTATGTCACAAGGTTGAATTAATTCTTCGTTAGAAATGATAAAAATTCTTCATAATCATTGGGCAAAACTGACTGGAATTGTGCTTCAAACGAGCGTTTTGATAACGCACTGTTTTAATGGTCTAATTCTTTGAAATGTTAAACTTATTTAAGCTGTACAAAAGAAGTGGAAATAGATTAAGGGTTCTCATAATTCCAGTGCAGAAAAAATATAAATGAATTTGAGAGAACGGTTTCAGTAACAGTCTCCAATAGGAATCCACTCCTGCAGAATTCGGTGAAGTAAAACTGAAGATTTAAAGTAGCTTTTAAATTATGTCTGTTAATGTTTTAAGGAGCTGTTCACATAAAATTCACTTGAAAAAGTCCTTAAAGTTTAATGTCTAAGGTTCGATTTACACGAGCGGTTAAAGTTTAACGTCTAAGGTTCGCTTTACACCGGCGGTTAAAGTTTAACGTCTAAGGTTCGCTTTACGCGGGCGCTTAAAGTGTGACGTCTAAGGTTCGCTTTACGCGGGCGCTTAAAGTTTAACGTCTAAGGTTCGCTTTACGCGGGCGCTTAAAGTGTGACGTCTAAGGTTCGCTTTACGCGGGCGCTTAAAGTTTAACGTCTAAGGTTCGCTTTACGCGGGCGCTTAAAGTGTGACGTCTAAGGTTCGCTTTACGCGGGCGCTTAAAGTTTAACGTCTAAGGTTCGCTTTACGCGGGCGCTTAAAGTGTAACGTCTAAGGTTCGCTTTACGCGGGCGCTTAAAGTTTAACGTCTAAGGTTCGCTTTACGCGGGCGCTTAAAGTGTAACGTCTAAGGTTCGCTTTACGCGGGCGCTTAAAGTTTAACGTCTAAGGTTCGCTTTACGCGGGCGCTTAAAGTGTAACGTCTAAGGTTCGCTTTACGCGGGCGCTTAAAGTTTAACGTCTAAGGTTCGCTTTACGCGGGCGCTTAAAGTGTAACGTCTAAGGTTCGCTTTACGCGGGCGCTTAAAGTTTAACGTCTAAGGTTCGCTTTACGCGGGCGCTTAAAGTGTAACGTCTAAGGTTCGCTTTACGCGGGCGCTTAAAGTTTAACGTCTAAGGTTCGCTTTACGCGGGCGCTTAAAGTGTAACGTCTAAGGTTCGCTTTACGCGGGCGCTTAAAGTGTAACGTCTAAGGTTCGCTTTACACGGGCGCTTAAAGTTTAACGTCCAAGGTTCGCTTTACGCGGGCGCTTAAAGTGTAACGTCTAAGGTTCGCTTTACACGGGCGCTTAAAGTTTAACGTCCAAGGTTCGCTTTACGCGAGCGGTTAAAGTGTAACGTCTAAGGTTCGCTTTACACGAGCGGTTAAAGTTTAACGTCCAAGGTTCGCTTTACGCGAGCGGTTAAAGTGTAACGTCTAAGGTTCGCTTTACACGAGCGGTTAAAGTTTAACGTCCAAGGTTCGCTTTACGCGAGCGGTTAAAGTTTAACGTCCAAGGTTCGCTTTACACAAGCGGTTAAAGTTCAACGTCCAAGGTTCGCTTTACACCAGCGGTTAAAGTTTAACGTCCAAGGTTCGCTTTACACGAGCGGATTAATGCCGCACGGTTTTGTCCACGCGGATTAGAAATCAATGAAGACCAATCAGGCCCTTAACACGATGTCCGCTCGGTAGAATTTCTGAGAGGTAGGGATTTACTAATCACACGCACTGTTGCTAACCTCCAAGCGCAAGAAGCTGTTCCAATAATATAAAATAGTTTACCTTCAGTACATGAGGCAAAACGTGGTCATACTGCAGAATCTATTGCTGCACAAATTGAATTTTTATACTTTGAAAAGCCACATTGGCCAATCAAGAGGGAGAGGGGAAACTTTTGATATTGAGAAAGAGTTTTAAAACAGTTGTCATCAACTAACAATAGTTTAAATGGTTTGCAAAATGTTTTAAGATATTAATTCATTTCTTAAACATTTTAAAAAACTGATGCAAAAAACTGATCCGCACTACTAATCCGTGTGGATCCAATGTGGTGGCTTATTGAAACTACGAGGCCGCTCGGGGAAAATCCTCTCGTGTGAAGACATACATCCTAATTTGCGAAATATTTTCATATGGAAAAAAAATCCGCTCGTATGAAGATATGCGTCCTAACGAGCGAAATATTTTCGTATGGAAAAAAAACATCCGCTCGTATGAAGATATGCGTCCTAACGAGCGAAATATTTTCGTATGGAAAAAAACATCCGCTCGTATGAAGATATGCGTCCTAACGAGCGAAATATTTTCGTATGGAAAAAAAACATCCGCTCGTATGAAGATATGCGTCCTAACGAGCGAAATATTTTCTTATGGAAAAAAAACATCCGCTCGTATGAAGATATGCGTCCTAACGAGCGAAATATTTTCGTATGGAAAAAAACATCCGCTCGTATGAAGATATGCGTCCTAACGAGCGAAATATTTTCGTATGGAAAAAAACATCCGCTCGTATGAAGATATGCGTCCTAACGAGCGAAATATTTTCGTATGGAAAAAAAACATCCGCTCGTATGAAGACATGCGTCCTAACGAGCGAAATATTTTCGTATGGAAAAAAAAACATCCGCTTGTATGAAGACATGCGTCCTAACGAGCGAAATATTTTCGTATGGAAAAAAAACATCCGCTCGTATGAAGACATGCGTCCTAACGAGCGAAATATTTTCGTATGGAAAAAAAAACATCCGCTCGTATGAAGACATGCGTCCTAACGAGCGAAATATTTTCGTATGGAAAAAAAACATCCGCTCGTATGAAGATATGCGTCCTAACGAGCGAAATATTTTCGTATGGAAAAAAAACATCCGCTCGTATGAAGATATGCGTCCTAACGAGCGAAATATTTTCGTATGGAAAAAAAAATCCGCTCGTATGAAGATATGCGTCCTAACGAGCGAAATATTTTCGTATGGAAAAAAAACATCCGCTCGTATGAAGATATGCGTCCTAACGAGCGAAATATTTTCGTATGGAAAAAAAACATCCGCTCGTATGAAGATATGCGTCCTAACGAGCGAAATATTTTCGTATGGAAAAAAAACATCCGCTCGTATGAAGATATGCGTCCTAACGAGCGAAATATTTTCGTATGGAAAAAAAACATCCGCTCGTATGAAGATATGCGTCCTAACGAGCGAAATATTTTCGTATGGAAAAAAAACATCCGCTCGTATGAAGATATGCGTCCTAACGAGCGAAATATTTTCGTATGGAAAAAAAACATCCGCTCGTATGAAGATATGCGTCCTAACGAGCGAAATATTTTCGTATGGAAAAAAACATCCGCTCGTATGAAGATATGCGTCCTAACGAGCGAAATATTTTCGTATGGAAAAAAAACATCCGCTCGTATGAAGATATGCGTCCTAACGAGCGAAATATTTTCGTATGGAAAAAAAATCCGCTCGTATGAAGATATGCGTCCTAACGAGCGAAATATTTTCGTATGGAAAAAAAACATCCGCTCGTATGAAGATATGCGTCCTAACGAGCGAAATATTTTCGTATGGAAAAAAAACATCCGCTCGTATGAAGATATGCGTCCTAACGAGCGAAATATTTTCGTATGGAAAAAAAACATCCGCTCGTATGAAGATATGCGTCCTAACGAGCGAAATATTTTCGTATGGAAAAAAAACATCCGCTCGTATGAAGATATGCGTCCTAACGAGCGAAATATTTTCGTATGGAAAAAAACATCCGCTCGTATGAAGATATGCGTCCTAACGAGCGAAATATTTTCGTATGGAAAAAAAACATCCGCTCGTATGAAGATATGCGTCCTAACGAGCGAAATATTTTCGTATGGAAAAAAAACATCCGCTCGTATGAAGATATGCGTCCTAACGAGCGAAATATTTTCGTATGGAAAAAAAACATCCGCTCGTATGAAGATATGCGTCCTAACGAGCGAAATATTTTCGTATGGAAAAAAAACATCCGCTCGTATGAAGATATGCGTCCTAACGAGCGAAATATTTTCGTATGGAAAAAAAACATCCGCTCGTATGAAGACATGCGTCCTAACGAGCGAAATATTTTCGTATGGAAAAAAAACATCCGCTCGTATGAAGATATGCGTCCTAACGAGCGAAATATTTTCGTATGGAAAAAAAACATCCGCTCGTATGAAGATATGCGTCCTAACGAGCGAAATATTTTCGTATGGAAAAAAACATCCGCTCGTATGAAGACATGCGTCCTAACGAGCGAAATATTTTCGTATGGAAAAAAAAACATCCGCTCGTATGAAGACATGCGTCCTAACGAGCGAAATATTTTCGTATGGAAAAAAAACATCCGCTCGTATGAAGACATGCGTCCTAACGAGCGAAATATTTTCGTATGGAAAAAAAACATCCGCTCGTATGAAGACATGCGTCCTAACGAGCGAAATATTTTCGTATGGAAAAAAAAACATCCGCTCGTATGAAGACATGCGTCCTAACGAGCGAAATATTTTCGTATGGAAAAAAAAACATCCGCTCGTATGAAGATATGCGTCCTAACGAGCGAAATATTTTCGTATGGAAAAAAAAACATCCGCTCGTATGAAGACATGCGTCCTAACGAGCGAAATATTTTCGTATGGAAAAAAAACATCCGCTCGTATGAAGACATGCGTCCTAACGAGCGAAATATTTTCGTATGGAAAAAAAAACATCCGCTCGTATGAAGACATGCGTCCTAACGAGCGAAATATTTTCGTATGGAAAAAAAAACATCCGCTCGTATGAAGACATGCGTCCTAACGAGCGAAATATTTTCGTATGGAAAAAAAAACATCCGCTCGTATGAAGATATGCGTCCTAACGAGCGAAATATTTTCGTATGGAAAAAAAACATCCGCTCGTATGAAGACATGCGTCCTAACGAGCGAAATATTTTCGTATGGAAAAAAAAACATCCGCTCGTATGAAGACATGCGTCCTAACGAGCGAAATATTTTCGTATGGAAAAAAAACATCCGCTCGTATGAAGACATGCGTCCTAACGAGCGAAATATTTTCGTATGGAAAAAAAACATCCGCTCGTATGAAGACATGCGTCCTAACGAGCGAAATATTTTCGTATGGAAAAAAAACATCCGCTCGTATGAAGACATGCGTCCTAACGAGCGAAATATTTTCGTATGGAAAAAAAACATCCGCTCGTATGAAGACATGCGTCCTAACGAGCGAAATATTTTCGTATGGAAAAAAAACATCCGCTCGTATGAAGACATGCGTCCTAACGAGCGAAATATTTTCGTATGGAAAAAAAACATCCGCTCGTATGAAGACATGCGTCCTAACGAGCGAAATATTTTCGTATGGAAAAAAAACATCCGCTCGTATGAAGACATGCGTCCTAACGAGCGAAATATTTTCGTATGGAAAAAAAACATCCGCTCGTATGAAGACATGCGTCCTAACGAGCGAAATATTTTCGTATGGAAAAAAAACATCCGCTCGTATGAAGACATGCGTCCTAACGAGCGAAATATTTTCGTATGGAAAAAAAACATCCGCTCGTATGAAGACATGCGTCCTAACGAGCGAAATATTTTCGTATGGAAAAAAAACATCCGCTCGTATGAAGACATGCGTCCTAACGAGCGAAATATTTTCGTATGGAAAAAAAAACATCCGCTCGTATGAAGACATGCGTCCTAACGAGCGAAATATTTTCGTATGGAAAAAAAACATCCGCTCGTATGAAGACATGCGTCCTAACGAGCGAAATATTTTCGTATGGAAAAAAAAATCCGCTCGTATGAAGACATGCGTCCTAACGAGCGAAATATTTTCGTATGGAAAAAAAACATCCGCTCGTATGAAGATATGCGTCCTAACGAGCGAAATATTTTCGTATGGAAAAAAAACATCCGCTCGTATGAAGATATGCGTCCTAACGAGCGAAATATTTTCGTATGGAAAAAAAACATCCGCTCGTATGAAGATATGCGTCCTAACGAGCGAAATATTTTCGTATGGAAAAAAAACATCCGCTCGTATGAAGATATGCGTCCTAACGAGCGAAATATTTTCGTATGGAAAAAAAACATCCGCTCGTATGAAGATATGCGTCCTAACGAGCGAAATATTTTCGTATGGAAAAAAAACATCCGCTCGTATGAAGATATGCGTCCTAACGAGCGAAATATTTTCGTATGGAAAAAAAACATCCGCTCGTATGAAGATATGCGTCCTAACGAGCGAAATATTTTCGTATGGAAAAAAAACATCCGCTCGTATGAAGATATGCGTCCTAACGAGCGAAATATTTTCGTATGGAAAAAAAACATCCGCTCGTATGAAGATATGCGTCCTAACGAGCGAAATATTTTCGTATGGAAAAAAAACATCCGCTCGTATGAAGATATGCGTCCTAACGAGCGAAATATTTTCGTATGGAAAAAAAACATCCGCTCGTATGAAGATATGCGTCCTAACGAGCGAAATATTTTCGTATGGAAAAAAAACATCCGCTCGTATGAAGATATGCGTCCTAACGAGCGAAATATTTTCGTATGGAAAAAAAACATCCGCTCGTATGAAGATATGCGTCCTAACGAGCGAAATATTTTCGTATGGAAAAAAAACATCCGCTCGTATGAAGATATGCGTCCTAACGAGCGAAATATTTTCGTATGGAAAAAAAACATCCGCTCGTATGAAGATATGCGTCCTAACGAGCGAAATATTTTCGTATGGAAAAAAAACATCCGCTCGTATGAAGATATGCGTCCTAACGAGCGAAATATTTTCGTATGGAAAAAAAACATCCGCTCGTATGAAGATATGCGTCCTAACGAGCGAAATATTTTCGTATGGAAAAAAAACATCCGCTCGTATGAAGATATGCGTCCTAACGAGCGAAATATTTTCGTATGGAAAAAAAACATCCGCTCGTATGAAGATATGCGTCCTAACGAGCGAAATATTTTCGTATGGAAAAAAAACATCCGCTCGTATGAAGATATGCGTCCTAACGAGCGAAATATTTTCGTATGGAAAAAAAACATCCGCTCGTATGAAGATATGCGTCCTAACGAGCGAAATATTTTCGTATGGAAAAAAAACATCCGCTCGTATGAAGATATGCGTCCTAACGAGCGAAATATTTTCGTATGGAAAAAAAACATCCGCTCGTATGAAGATATGCGTCCTAACGAGCGAAATATTTTCGTATGGAAAAAAAACATCCGCTCGTATGAAGATATGCGTCCTAACGAGCGAAATATTTTCGTATGGAAAAAAAACATCCGCTCGTATGAAGATATGCGTCCTAACGAGCGAAATATTTTCGTATGGAAAAAAAACATCCGCTCGTATGAAGATATGCGTCCTAACGAGCGAAATATTTTCGTATGGAAAAAAAACATCCGCTCGTATGAAGATATGCGTCCTAACGAGCGAAATATTTTCGTATGGAAAAAAAACATCCGCTCGTATGAAGATATGCGTCCTAACGAGCGAAATATTTTCGTATGGAAAAA
Source organism: Palaemon carinicauda (assembly GCF_036898095.1). NCBI lineage: Eukaryota > Metazoa > Arthropoda > Malacostraca > Decapoda > Palaemonidae > Palaemon > Palaemon carinicauda. Next base: position 2,138,620 of record NC_090766.1, on the reverse strand, counting down.
AAACATCCGCTCGTATGAAGATATGCGTCCTAACGAGCGAAATATTTTCGTATGGAAAAAAAACATCCGCTCGTATGAAGATATGCGTCCTAACGAGCGAAATATTTTCGTATGGAAAAAAAACATCCGCTCGTATGAAGATATGCGTCCTAACGAGCGAAATATTTTCGTATGGAAAAAAAACATCCGCTCGTATGAAGATATGCGTCCTAACGAGCGAAATATTTTCGTATGGAAAAAAAAACATCCGCTCGTATGAAGATATGCGTCCTAACGAGCGAAATATTTTCGTATGGAAAAAAAACATCCGCTCGTATGAAGATATGCGTCCTAACGAGCGAAATATTTTCGTATGGAAAAAAAACATCCGCTCGTATGAAGACATGCGTCCTAACGAGCGAAATATTTTCGTATGGAAAAAAAACATCCGCTCGTATGAAGACATGCGTCCTAACGAGCGAAATATTTTCGTATG
>NC_090766.1:2136481-2137645 GCF_036898095.1 Palaemon carinicauda | reverse complement strand
TTTTATTCTTACGAACAAAGTTTTTTTTTTTTTTTTAAGAACAAACGTTATACTTAGTTTCACTTTTCTTTCACTGTCTTCTTTCTGTTATGTGATTGTGGCTGGTTTATTATGTCAAAAACGAGGCAGTAACAATTGAGTTTTGTTATTTTATATTGAAAATAGAGAGAAAAAAAATGTGTATCTTGATTATTTTTCAACTTGTTTATTGGCATCTTCCTCGTTAATTTCTCATTAGTGCGTTCCACTTCGAGTGATTTGGCAAACACTTCATGTGCTTCTATCATCAAATATTTAATGTTATTCGAATGAGATAATTAATTCCAAATATTATTTATTTTACCTACACTAATATATCCAAGCCCCTGGGATTATAGCATCCTGCTTTACCCACTAGGGTTGTAGCTTAGCAAGTAATAATAATAATGATAGTAATAATAATAATAATATTAATAATTAATAATGATGATAATAATTAATCATTAACTATTAATTATTGATTAATAATTACTTAATTATTGATTATTAATTATTAATAATTATTGATTGTTAATTATTTATTAAATTTTAATTATTAATTATTGATTATTAATTATTTATTAATTACTGACTATTAGATCAAGGCATATAAGTTTCAGGAGCTGGATTCCCTAAATATGCTAATTTTTTTTTTAATTTTTTTTTTTAGTAGTTACCGTATATTATTTTATTACTGCATTGTATCAAATTATTAGCCTTTGGAAATTCGAATAATTTACAAAGGTTATGTATTCACCCCTGTGCGTTTCTTACTTTAATTGTTTGCTTGTTTGTGAGCAACTTTACACAAAAACTACTGTACCAATTTTGACCAAACCTGGTAGTCATGTTGGGTATGACCCAATGACGACTCTGTAACATTATGGATAAAGTATATCAAAGTACAAGTACGCAGCATTAATTTGAACATAATCCCAATGTTAAGTAAAAAGAAAATATTTTATTAATTTTTTTTTTTTGTTTGTTTGTTTGTTTGTTAACAACATTACCCAAAAACTACTGAAACCAATTTCATCGAAACTTGGTGTACATGTAGGACATGACCCAAGGACAAATCCATTAGATTTTGAAGAAATTACATCGAAGTAAAAGTAGGCAGTGGAATTAAGAGTAAAAATAAGACTG
>NC_090766.1:2126481-2131481 GCF_036898095.1 Palaemon carinicauda | reverse complement strand
TGTTTTATTTTCATTCAAGAAAAAAGTTGTCTTGCAAGGTAGCAGCGTGTGTACTGGATTGCTAATTGTAAAGTAAACCACTTTCGAATTTTATTACTTTTCACCAATAGATGAATTATGATATTGTTTTAAAGTTTTTTTATAAATATTAATTAATTTTAATTAGTCAAATTTACCTGTTATTTATTTTGTTTACTAAAATATTTGTTTTAAAGTTTTCTTATAGATTTTAACTTATATTAATTAATTAGGTATACTTAAATTATTTATTTTTGTTTACTAAAATTTTTGCTTTAAAGTTTTCTTATAAATATTAACTAATAAATTTTACTCAAGTTATTTATTTTTTCAACTAAATTTTTTTGTTTTTCAGTTTTCTTATAAATATTAACTAATATTAACTAATTAAGTTTACTTAAATTATTTATTTTGTTTACTAAAATTTTTTGTTTTTCAGTTTTCTTATAAATATTAACTAATATTAACTAATTAAGTTTACTTAAATTATTTATTTTGTTTACTAAAATTTTTTGTTTTTCAGTTTTCTTATAAATATTAACTAATATTAACTAATTAAGTTTACTTAAATTATTTATTTTGTTTACTAAAATTTTTTGTTTTTCAGTTTTCTTATAAATATTAACTAATATTAACTAATTAAGTTTACTTAAATTATTTATTTTGTTTACTAAAATTTTTTGTTTTAAAGTTTTCTTATAAATATTAACTATTATTAACTAATTAAGTTTACTTAAGTTATTTAGTTTTTCAACTAAAATTTTTTTGTTTTAAAGTTTTCTTATAAATATTAACTAATAAGTTTTTCTAAGTTATTTATTTTGTTTTACTAAAATTTTTTGTTTTAAAGTTTTCTTTTAAATATTAACTAATTAAATTTACTTTAGTTATTTATTTTGTTTACTCTAAGATTTACTTTGAAGACTTATTTATATTTAAGCTTAGCATAATGCCCATTTAATTTCATTTTTCTAGTAATATTTAGAAAGATATGCATAAGCACGCGCATGCACACTGTGGTTTTCTAGTGTAGCCTAAATCTCGGAGTACCCCTTTCACCAGGGTATGACAACTCTCTCTCCCCCCCTACCATTGGGATGGAGAAAAACAGAGTTGCCATATCTCTGGCAATGCTGTTCAGCGTGAACGGAAAGAACATACACACACACACACACATATTTATACATACATATATATATATATATATATATATATATATATATATATATACATGTCTGAGGCCTTTGTTCCACAGTGGACTAGAAACGGGTGCATTTGTTAATGTTGTTTTTGCTGTTGATGATGATGTTGTTTTTGTTGTAATATAGGTATTGTTTTTACATTACTCTAACCCCACACATGAATAAGGACCTGTCTGAGGCCTTTGTCCTGCAGTGGTCTAGAAACAGCGCATTACTCTAACCCCACACATGAATAAGGACCTGTCTGAGGCCTTTGTCCTGCAGTGGTCTAGAAACAGCGCATTACTCTAACCCCACACATGAATAAGGACCTGTCTGAGGCCTTTGTCTTGCAGTGGTCTAGAAACAGCGCATTACTCTAACCCCACACACGAATAAGGGCATGTCTGAGGCCTTTGTTCTGCAGTGGACTAGAAACGGCTGTATTTGTTAATGTTGTTTTTGCTGTTGTTGTTGTTGTTTTTGTTTTTGTTGTAATATAGGTATTGTTTTTACATTACTCTAACCCCACACATGAATAAGGACATGTCTGAGGCCTTTGTCCTGCAGTGGACTAGAAACGGCTGCATTTGTTAATATTGTTTTTGCTGTTGTTTTTGTTGTTGTTGTTGTAATATAGGTATTATTTTTACATTACTCTAACCATACACATGAATAAGCACATGTCTGAGGCTTTTGTCCAGCAGTGGACTAGAAATGGCTACATTTGTTGTTATTGTTGTTGTTTTATCTTTCTTACTTCGGGATTATTTTTACATTATTGAAAATATGTAGGGATTATTTTTACATTATTGAAAATATGTAGGGATTATTTTTACATTATTGAAAATATGTAGGGATTATTTTTACATTATTGGAAATATGTAGGGATTATTTTTACATTATTAAAAATATGTAGGGATTATTTTTACATTATTGAAAATATGTAGGGATTATTTTTACATTATTGAAAATATGTAGGGATTATTTTTACATTATTGAAAATATGTAGGGATTATTTTTACATTATTGGAAATATGTAGGGATTATTTTTACATTATTAAAAATATGTAGGGATTATTTTTACATTATTGAAAATATGTAGGGATTATTTTTACATTATTGAAAATATGTAGGGATTATTTTTACATTATTGAAAATATGTAGGGATTATTTTTACATTATCAAAAATATGTAGGGATTATGTTTACATTGTTTTTTACATTATTAAAAATATGTAGGGATTATTTTTACATTATTAAAAATACGTAAGGATTATTTTTACATTATTCCAAATATATAGGGATTACTTTTACATTGTTCCAAATATATAAGGATTGTTTTTACATTATTTTTTACATAACTAAAAATATGTAAGGATTATTTTTACAGTATTCCAAATATATAAGGATTATTTTTACATAATCCCAGGTAAATTAATCAAACCACTTGCACCCGGTAACTTAAAACGCCAGCGTAACTCTCCCACCAACTTAAAACGCTAGCGTAACTCTCCCACCAACTTAAAACGCCAGCGTAACTCTCCCACCAACTTAAAACGCCAGCGTAACTCTCCCACCAACTTAAAACGCCAGCGTAACTCTCCCACCAACTTAAAACGCCAGCGTAACTCTCCCACCAACTTAAAACGCCAGCGTAGCTCTCCCACCAACTTAAAACGCCAGCGTAGCTCTCCCACCAACTTAAAACGCCAGCGTAACTCTCCCACCAACTTAAAACGCCAGCGTAGCTCTCCCACCAACTTAAAACGCCAGCGTAACTCTCCCACCAACTTAAAACGCCAGCGTAGCTCTCCCACCAACTTAAAACGCCAGCGTAACTCTCCCACCAACTTAAAACGCCAGCGTAGCTCTCCCACCAACGTAAAACGCCAGCGTAACTCTCCCACCAACTTAAAACGCCAGCGTAGCTCTCCCCACCAACGTAAAACGCCAGCGTAACTCTCCCACCAACTTAAAACGCCAGCGTAGCTCTCCCACCAACGTAAAACGCCAGCGTAACTCTCCCACCAACTTAAAACGCCAGCGTAGCTCTCCCACCAACGTAAAACGCCAGCGTAACTCTCCCACCAACTTAAAACGCCAGCGTAGCTCTCCCACCAACGTAAAACGCCAGCGTAACTCTCCCACCAACTTAAAAAACGCTAGCGTAGCTCTCCCACCAACTTAAAAGGCCAGCGTAGCTCTCCCACCAACTTAAAAAACGCTAGCGTAACTCTCCCACCAACTTAAAACGCTAGCGTAGCTCTCCCACCAACTTAAAAAACGCTAGCGTAACTCTCCCACCAACTTAAAACGCCAGCGTAGCTCTCCCACCAACTTAAAACGCCAGCGTAACTCTCCCACCAACTTAAAAGGCCAGCGTAGCTCTCCCACCAACTTAAAACGCTAGCGTAACTCTCCCACCAACTTAAAACGCTAGCGTAGCTCTCCCACCAACTTAAAACTCTAGCGTAGCTCTCCCACCAACTTAAAACGCTAGCGTAGCTCTCCCACCAACTTAAAAAACGCTAGCGTAACTCTCCCACCAACTTGAAACGCTAGCGTAACTCTCCCACCAACTTAAAACGCTAGCGTAACTCTCCCACCAACTTAAAACGTTAGCGTAACTCTCCCACTAACTTAAACGCTAGCGTAACTCTCCCACCAACTTAAAACGCTAGCGTAACTCTCCCACCAATTTGCCAGGTGTTACATCGCTTAAACCCCGAGTCATGACACAGCAACTTCTTTTTTTTTTCTTTCTTTTCAACAAAGAAGCCTCCCCTCAGGTCATCTCAGGTTGCAGACCTCATTTACGGTGTTGAAGGTTGGGCAGTTCTTGTCTTGGATAGTTGATGTGTGAAAAAAATGTTATATTTCAAGTGGCGTTCATTATGGTCTATTAAAGTTTTTGTGCTTTTCTATGATTTTATTATTATTATTATTGTTGTTGTTACTACTACTACTACTACTACTACTACCACCACCACCACCTTATTGGGAAAAGCAGGATGCTGCTATTTTTATTATTATTATTATTATTATTATTGTTATTATTATTGTTATTATTATTATTATTATTACAACTTGAGCTACAAACCTATTTGGAAAAGCAGGAGGCTGTTATTATTATTATCATTATTATTATTATTATTATTATTATTAACTAAGCTACAACTCTATTTGGAAATACAGTATGCTGTTATTATTATTGTTTTAATTATTGTTGTTGTTGTCATTATTATTATTATTATTATTATTATTATTATTATTATTATTAGAACATGAGCGCTACAAACCTATTTGGAAAAGCAGGAGACTGTTATTATTATTATTATTATTATTATTATTATTATTATTATTATTATTATTATCATCCCAGCTACAACCCTACTTGGAAAAGAAGGATGCTTTTATTACCTCCGCCAACGAAGTTTGGAGGAGGTTATGTTTTTGCCCCCCTTGCGGGCCATAATTTTTCTTATAGAGTAGTGAAACATTCAGGGATTAATTATGTTGAGACGTGACAGTGATTCAATTTTGAAAGTCCTATGTCAAAGGTCAAGGTCAAGGTCGAGCTAAAAGGTCAACCGAATTAACTCAAAGGCATGTTGGTTTCTAGAAATAAGGTGCCGTGACGTAGGTCTGCACTCTCAGAGTGCTTTTTAAGTTTCCGTTTGACTTATGGCGTCTGGTGGCTGGAATAGTTTTGTTTTAAGAAAACTGAAAATATTTGAATAATTTGAGTAATCTTTTATTGAGTTTTTTTGCCATCGTCCATTATTGTTTTCACTTAAAT
>NC_090766.1:2118981-2121481 GCF_036898095.1 Palaemon carinicauda | reverse complement strand
TTTTTTTTCCCTACGAAAATATTTCGCTCGTTAGGACGCATATCTTCATACGAGCAGATGTTTTTTTTCCATTCAAAAATATTTCGCTCGTTAGGACGCATATCTTCATACAAGCGGATGTTTTTTTTTTTTCATACGAAAATATTTCGCTCGTTAGGATGCATATCTTCATACGAGCGGATGTTTTTTTTCCATACGAAAATATTTCGCTCGTTAGGACGCATATCTTCATACGAGCGGATTTTTTTTTTCATACGAAAATATTTCGCTCGTTAGGACGCATATCTTCATACGAGCGGATGGTTTTTTTCCATACGAAAATATTTCGCTCGTTAAATTGCATATCTTACGAGCGGATTTTTTTTCCCTACGAAAATATTTCGCTCGTTAGGACGCATATCTTCATGCGAGCAGATGTTTTTTTTCCATACGAAAATATTTCACTCGTTAGGACGCATATCTTCATACGAGCGGATGTTTTTTTTCCATACGAAAATATTTCGCTCGTTAGGACGCATATCTTCATACAAGCGGATGTTTTTTTTTTCATACGAAAATATTTCGCTCGTTAGGATGCATATCTTCATACGAGCGGATGGTTTTTTTCCATACGAAAATATTTCGCTCGTTAGGACGCATATCTTCATACGAGCGGATTTTTTTTTCCATACGAAAATATTTCGCTCGTTAAATTGCATATCTTACGAGCGGATTTTTTTTCCCTACGAAAATATTTCGCTCGTTAGGACGCATATCTTCATGCGAGCGGATGTTTTTTTTTCCATACGAAAATATTTCGCTCGTTAGGACGCATATCTTCATACAAGCGGATGTTTTTTTTCCATACGAAAATATTTCGCTCGTTAGGACGCATATCTTCATACGAGCGGATGTTTTTTTTCCATACGAAAATATTTCGCTCGTTAAATTGCATATCTTACGAGCGGATTTTTTTTCCCTACGAAAATATTTCGCTCGTTAGGACGCATATCTTCATACGAGCAGATGTTTTTTTTCCATTCGAAAATATTTCGCTCGTTAGGACGCATATCTTCATACAAGCGGATGTTTTTTTTTTCATACGAAAATATTTTCGCTCGTTAGGACGCATATCTTCATACGAGCGGATGTTTTTTTTCCATACGAAAATATTTCGCTCGTTAGGACGCATACATATCTTCATACGAGCGGATGTTTTTTTTTCCATACGAAAATATTTCGCTCGTTAGGACGCATATCTTCATACAAGCGGATGTTTTTTTTTCCATACGAAAATATTTCGCTCGTTAGGACGCATATCTTCATACGACCGGATGTTTTTTTTCCATACGAAAATATTTCGCTCGTTAGGACGCATATCTTCATACGACCGGATGTTTTTTTTCCATACGAAAATATTTTCGCTCGTTAGGACGCATATCTTCATACGAGCGGATGTTTTTTTTCCATACGAAAATATTTCGCTCGTTAGGACGCATATCTTCATACGAGCGGATGTTTTTTTTCCATACGAAAATATTTCGCTCGTTAGGACGTATATCTTCATACGAGCGGATGTTTTTTTTTTCCATACGAAAATATTTCGCTCGTTAGGACGCATATCTTCATACGACCGGATGTTTTTTTTCCATACGAAAATATTTCGCTCGTTAGGACGCATATCTTCATACGAGCGGATGTTTTTTTTCCATACGAAAATATTTCGCTCGTTAGGACGCATATCTTCATACGAGCGGATGTTTTTTTCCATACGAAAATATTTCGCTCGTTAGGATGCATAGCTTCATACGAGCGGATTTTTTTTTCCATATGAAAAATATTTCTCAAATTAGGATGTATGTCTTCACACGAGAGGATTTTCCCCGAGCGGCCTCGTAGTTTCAATAAGCCACCACATTGGATCCACACGGATTAGTAGTGCGGATCAGTTTTTTGCATCAGTTTTTTTTAAATGTTTAAGAAATGAATTAATATCTTAAAACATTTTGCAAACCATTTAAACTATTGTTAGTTGATGACAACTGTTTTAAAACTCTTTCTCAATATCAAAAGTTTCCCCTCTCCCTCTTGATTGGCCAATGTGGCTTTTCAAAGTATAAAAATTCAATTTGTGCAGCAATAGATTCTGCAGTATGACCACGTTTTGCCTCATGTACTGAAGGTAAAGTATTTTATATTATTGGAACAGCTTCTTGCGCTTGGAGGTTAGCAACAGTGCGTGTGATTAGTAAATCCCTACCTCTCAGAAATTCTACCAAGCGGACATCGTGTGAAGGGCCTGATTGGTCTTCATTGATTTCTAATCCGCGTGGACAAAACCGTGCGGCATTAATCCGCTCGTGTAAAGCGAACCTTGGACGTTAAACTTTAACCGCTCGTGTAAAGCGAACCTTGGACGTTCAACTTTAACCGCTTGTGTAAAGCGAACCTTGGACGTTACACTTTAACCGCTCGTGTAAAGCGAACCTTGGACGTTCAACTTTAACCGCTTGTGTAAAGC
>NC_090766.1:2103981-2113981 GCF_036898095.1 Palaemon carinicauda | reverse complement strand
CCTCAGTAACCTGACTAGTTTTAGAAGCAGTTGCCATCCTAGAGCGTTCATCTGAACAGGTGAAGTAGGTTGAACATTTTTATAGTGCAACTTCGTGTTCCAACACACGTGCCAATAGATCATCTTTCGCATAATAAGTCTTCCAGTTTATTTCTCCTTAATATGAACATTGCCTTTTGGAGTTTTTAATGTTATGTTTTGACAATATAAACTCGAGTGATTTCAAAATTAAGGGGTTTCACCTTAGGGGGTGACTGAAGAATGAGCTTTATTATTATTATTATTATTATTTTTTTTTTTTGAGCTTTATTATTATTATTATTATTATTATTATTATTATTATTGTTAATATTTTTTTAGCTTTATTATTATTATTATTATTATTATTATTATTATTATTTTTTGAGCTTTATTATTATTATTATTATTATTATTATTATTATTATTATTATTACTAGCCAATCTACAACCCTAGTTGGAAAAGCAAGATGCTTTAAGCCCAAGGGCTCCAATAGGGAAAAATAGCCCAGTGAGGAAAGGAAATAAGGAAATAAATAAATGATGAGAATGAATTAACAATATATCATTCTTAAAACAGTAACAACTTCAAAACAGATATGTCCTATATAAACTATTAACAACGTCAATAGAAGGAGTTTTTAATGTTATGTCTTGAGAATATAAACTCAAATGTCTTCAAAATTAATGGGTTTTACCTTAGGGGTTGACTCAAAAAAGAGCTTTGCTGGATTTTAGATGGAGTTTTTATGTTATGTCTTCTGAAGTTAAACTCAAATGTTTTCAAAGTTAAGGGGTTTCACTTAAGGGGGTGACTAAAAAAAAAAAAAAAAATCTGGCTTTTATATTTATCTGTGGAAATATAGATAAAAATCCCAGTGTAGAAAAGTTAAGAATATTTTCTGCTTCTAACATCAACACACAATAGAATTTTTATCAACTCAATCAACTTGTTTTGCACTACGTCAGTTACTCGTATCTTTGGAACTGTATTAGCTTTCCTAGAGCAAACCTATTCTATTCTAATACTCCTAACTGTATTTCTCATATAATTTTATTATATTATATTCCATCTCAATCGGACCGATATATAAAAGCTTTTAAGCAACATTTCGTCTTCTCTTCTTACCATATGATCAAACACTTAAAACACTGGATTTTGTGGCCTTATTGGTAACGTCTCTGCCTCTGGTTGGTCATAGCCAGACTGGGGATCAAGTCACGCTGAAACTAGTTAGTTCTTTTGGTCGCTGCAACCTCACCATCCTTGTGAGTTAAGGAAGGGGGGTTTGGGGGAGCCTATAGCTTCATCAGCAGCCAGTATCTGTGCAACCTCACCATCCTTGTGAGTTAAGGAAGTGGGGTTTGGGGGAGCCTATAGCTTCATCAGCAGCCAGTATCTGGCCCTATTTAGTTCTTTTGGTCGCTGCAACCTCACCATCCTTGTGAGTTAAGGAAGGGGGTTTGGGGGAGCCTATAGGTTCATCAGCAGCCATTACCTGGCCCTCCCTGGTCCTAGATTTGGGGGTAGAGCGGGCTTGGGTGGTACTCCTTAGTTCCTTTGGTCGTTGCAACCTCACCATCCTTGTGAGTTAAGGAAGTGGGGTTTGGGGGAGCCTATAGGTTGATCAGCAGCCATTACCTGGCCCTCCCTGTTCTTAGCTTGGGTGGAGAGGAAACTTGGGTGCTGATCATGTGATATATGGTCAGTGTCTAGGCCTCTAGGGCAATGTCACTGTCCCTTGCCTCTGCCATTCATGAGCGACCTTTAAACTTTAAGCACGCCTATGCACCTTTCCATTTAAACTAACCCTTTTTTTTTGTCCTTTCTTGTACGTATCTCCAATATTTTTCATCATTTCAGTTCTTTTGATAATATGGAATACAAAGCTTTATTAATCCCATAACTTATCAGTCGATTCTCTTCAGTCAATATAGCACATTCTTCCCTAGGATCATAAAAGGATTTCCGACCTTATACATTGAAGATCATATCTCTATTTGCATCTTATTTTCATCCGTTTGTTTACTAAGCTGCTTCTGTATTTAAAATCTTGTACAAATATGTAAATATGTATTTTCAAAGTTCTTGTTAACGCTCTCCCCTTTCATTTTAATTACACACACACACACACACACACACACACACACACACACACACACACACACACACACACACACACACACGGAGACCATATCTCTATTTGCATATTATTTTCATCTGTTTGTTTACTAAGCTTTCTCTGTATTTAAAATCTTGTACAAATATGTAAATATGTATTCTCAATTTAATTACACACACACCCTCTCATTTTAATTACACACACACACACACACACACACACACACACACACACACACACACACACACACACACACCAGGTAACCTCTCCCTTCACTTTGTGAGCTCATATCTCGTGAGAGACTGCTAGTTCATTGTAAGGGTCTCATTATCATTTCCTCTTTAAAGGAAAAAAATAAATTTCTCTTCTCTTGTATATTTTTATATATCAATTATCATGTCATTTAGTTTGTTAACTACTGATAATCTCTCTCTCTCTCTCTCTCTCTCTCTCACGAGAAAAACAAGTCGCTTATATTCTTTTTTATTCTTTTTATGGTTTGTTAACTACTGATAATTCTCTCTCTCTCTCTCTCCTCTCTCTCTCTCTCTCTCTCTCTCTCCTCTCTCTCTCTCTCTCTCTCTCTCATGAGAAAAACAAGTTGCTTACATTCTTTTTTATTTTTTTATTTGTTAATAATCATGTCATTTGGTTTGTTGACTACTGATAATGTCTCTCTCTCTCTCTCTCTCTCTCTCTCTCTCTCTCTCTCTCTCTCTCTCTCTCTCTCATGAGAAAAAGAAGTTGGTTATAATCTTTATTTTTTTATTTGTTAATAATCATGTCATTTAGTTTGTTAACTACTGATAATTCTCTCTCTCTCTCTCTCTCTCTCTCTCTCTCTCTCTCTCTCTCTCTCTCTCTCTCTCTCTCTCTCTCTCTCCAAGGAAGAGAAAAACTAGTAGCTCCTATTCTTTTGTAATTATTAATATCATTTGGCCTGTTAACTCTCTCTCTCTCTCTCTCTCTCTCTCTCTCTCTCTCTCTCTCTCTCTCTCTCTCTCTCTCTCTCATGAGAAAAACAAGTTGCTTATATTCTTTTTATTTTTTTTATTTGTTAATAATTATGTCATTTGGTTTGTTGACTACTGACAATCTCTCTCTCTCTCTCTCTCTCTCTCTCTCTCTCTCTCTCTCTCTCTCTCTTCAAGGAAGAGAAAAACTAGTAGCTCTTATTCTTTTGTAATTATTGATAATATCATTTGGCTTGTTAACTCTCTCTCTCTCTCTCTCTCTCTCTCTCTCTCTCTCTCTCTCTCTCTCTCTCTCTCTCTCTCTCTCTCTCTCAGTTGATATACACAGGTGGTGGATATTATAACGAGAAGATACGAAAGACCGAACCAGTTCCTTGATAGACATCATTCCCTTCATAGATCGCTCACCTACACAATGAAATCCGTCTGGAGTGTCAGAAGCTGATTATATGTGATTTACAGCCACTGTCGGGATTTCGAAATCCAACCAGTAATTTATCGTGTATTGATAACTAAGTGTACCCTACCCGTCAAAAGTGATGTCTAAATATTTAGATAGATATGCACGCAGAAATTCAAGCCGTCCCTTCCCTTCTACTTTCTTAACTACAACCCGGTGGTTTGGTCATTTGTGGGCGTGTGTGGGTGTCTGGGTGTATGTCTAGGGGTACCCTCTCCCTCCAGGGTATGACTGTTTCCTCTCCCTTGTGAGTGTGACAGGAAAGATGTGTGTATATATATTATATATATACACATACATATTAAGATAAATTTTGCATATTTAAACGTGTTTTTCATATTTCAAATAAACCATATATATTAATACATTAAAGTCTGGATTCTCTTAACGACCTCGGGATCAGTATTCTGGACCAGGGTTCGAAACCCGGCTGGTCAGATACTAAAGTCTTTGAGCGATTTCGCCTGGGGCTCTGATCCCGAGGTCGTTAAGAGAATCCAGACTTTAATTTATCAATATATATGGCTTATTTGAAATGTATATATATATATATATATATATATATATATATATACATATATTTGTATATATATATATATATATATATATATATGAATATATATATATATATATATATATATATATATATGTATGTATATATATGTGTATGTATATATATATATATATATATATATATATATATATATATATGTGTGTGTGTGTGTGTGTGTTTGTTTGTTTGTTTGTTTGTTTGGGCTAACAAATATAAAAAAATAAAGTTTTATCCCTGAAGTAATTTTCTTAATTGTATTCATCTTGAAATTCTCGTCTAAATAATGCCCAGAATGGTTATTGCACTGAAGTGAAGAAAGCATTCCCTAAACAGTGACTGTATATATGCAGTAGGTGTGCTTTTATATAGATAAGTATTTTCAGTCTTTATAAGTATTGAATTAAAAGCTCAAGATAGAGACGACTGGCGAAATCTAACAGAGGCCCTTTGCGTCAGTAGGCGTAGGAGATGATGATGATGATGATGATGATAAGTAAATATATGAATATATACACTTAAGCATGTGACTGCAGAAGCACATATGCCTTTGTCGACAAATAATGATAACTTCTTTATTGGAAATGTCGCTGTTTCGCAATCTGTTGGCCGGGAATTCTAGCCAGACCCAATCTCGATAACCTCACTATCCTTGCTAGCTATAGATGAGGATTGCTGTTGTTGCAAAGTGCCTGGTCCTTATGCCTAAGCACGGGCTCTTGCAACTATAGTCAATTCTTTTTAGTGAGGGAGATTTACACCGACTCGCAGGGGTGCCCTTTTCTCTAGGAAAAGTTTCCTGATCGCTGATTGGTTGGACAAGATAATTCTAACCAATCTGATAGCAGGAAACGTTTCCGAGCTAAAAGGGCACCGCTGCGAGCCGGTGGAAAGGCGCCTCATTAAAAAAAAATGACTATAATGCAGTCCGTAGTCTTAATGGGGGTTAAGGGGGAGCCTATATGTCTACCTGCTGAGTCATCAGCAGCCATTGCCTGGCCCTCCTTGGTCCTAGCTTGGATGGAGAGGGATCTTAATCGCTGATGATATGTATACTGTATATGGGAAATATCTAATGCATTCTGCTGCCCCTTACTTCATTCACTTTTGAGTTATATTTATTATTATTATTACTATTATTATTATTGTTGTTGTTGTTGTTGTTGTTGTTGTTGTTGTTATTATTATTATTATTATTATTATTTTATTATTTTATTATTGTTATTATTATTTTTATTATTTTTATTATTATTATTTTATTATTACTATTATTATTATTATTACTATTATTATTATTATTGTTGTTGTTGTTGTTGTTGTTGTTGTTGTTGTTGTTTTTATTATTATTATTTTATTATTTTATTATTGTTATTATTATTTTTATTATTTTTATTATTATTATTTTATTATTATTAATATTATTATTATTATTATTTTTATTGTTTTTATTTTATTATTGTTATTATTATTTTTATTATTATTGTTATTATTATTATTATTAGCTAAGCTACAACCCTAGTTGGAAAAGCAGGATGCTCTAAGCTCAAGGGCTTCAACAGGGAAAACATAGCTCATTGAGGAAAGGAAATAAGGAAATAAATAAACGATATGAGAAATAATGAACCATCAAAATTAAATATTTTAAAAACAATAACATTAAAACAGATATTTCATATATAAACTATAAAAAGACTTGTGTGTGCGTGTTCTACTTAACAACATTTGCAATTTTGAACTTTTGAAGTTCCACTGATTTAACTACCCTCTTGCTTGAGGGTACACTCGGCCACACTATTCTATCTAATTTCTCTTCCTCTTGTTTTGTTAAATCATTTAAAGTTTATATATGAAATATTTATTTTGATGTTGTTACTGTTCTTAAAATATTTAATTTTTCCTTGTTTCCTTTCCTCACTGGGCTATTTTCCCTGTTGGGGCCCCTGGGCTTATAGCATCCTGTTTTTCCAATTAGGGTTGTAGTTTAGCAATTAATAATAATAATAATAATAATAATAATAATAATAATAATAATAATAATTGGGAAGATCCTTCCACAACTATAGTCCATTTCTTTTAGCGAGTCGTATTTGCACCGGATCGCAGTGGTGCCCTTTTAGCTCGGAAAAGTTTCCTGATCGCTGATTGGTTGGACAAGATAATTCTAACCAATCAGCGACCACGAAAATTTTCCGAACTAAAAGGGCACCGTTGCGAGTCTGTGCACATATGACTCGCTAAAAGAAATGGACTATAGTTGTGGAAGGATCTTCCCAATTATTATTATTATTATTATTAATTGCTAAGCTACAACCCTAATTGGAAAAACAGGATGCTATAAGCCCAGGGGCCCCAACAGGGAAAATAGCCCAGTGAGGAAAGGAAACAAGGAAAAATTAAATATTTTAAGAACTGTAAAAGAAATGGACTATAGGTCACAACTGGAATAAAAGTCTTGAAATACTGTGCAGTATCGAACAATTTAAGCGAATTTTTTTCCGTTCCTGAAGCATTTTTCTTACCTGTCACGGCTCCAGGCCTAGCAATTTTGTATTTATGCAGGTGGGAGATGCAAGCCCACCCAAGCGCTGTTGAAAGTAAAAGTAAAGAAAAAAAATGCTGACTTGAAGCGGAGACACTCTAGAATGAATGATTAAGTCTGACGGGTCACCAAAGTTCACGTTGTATTGTCATTGGGAAGCGCACAGAATGAAACGGTAAAGAGCTTATCCGGGTTTGTTGTTGTTGTTGTTGTTGTTGGTGTTGTTGTTCTTGTTCTTGCTTGAGGGTACACTCGGTTACAATGTTCTATCTTGTGCACATATGCAAAATTGTAGGTTCGTTTTCAAAATGCTCTAAATTTATACCCATTATGAGATCTATGTCTTCTTCTTCTTCTTCTTCTTCTTCTTCTTCTTCTTCTTTTTCCTCTTCTTCTTCTTCTTCTTCTTCTTCTTCTTCTTCTTCTTCTTCTTCTTTTTCCTCTTCTTCTTCTTCTTCTTCTTCTTGGTGGAGGGTACACTCGGGGACACTATTCTATCTTGTACACATATGCAAAATTATAGGTTCGTTTTCAAAATGCTCTAAATTTAAACACATTATAACGCCTATGTCTTGTTGTTGTTGTTCTTCTTCTTCTTCTTCTTCTTCTTGCTTGAGGGTACACTCGGGAACACTATGTTGTCTTGTACACATATGCAAAATTATCGGTTCGTTTTCAAAGTGCTCTAAATTTAAACCCATTATAACATCTATGTCTTCTTCTTCTTCTTCTTCTTCTTCTTCTTGCTTGAAGGTACACTCGGGTACACTATTCTATCTTGTACACATATGCAAAATTATAGGCTCGTTTTCAAAGTGCTCTAAATTTAAACCCATTATAACATCTAAGTCTCTCTCTTCTTCTTCTTCTTCTTCTTCTTGCTTGAGGGTACACTCCGGTACACTATTCTATCTTGTACACACATGCAAAATTATAAGTTCGTTTTCAAAGTGCTCTAATTTTAAACCCATTATTACATCTATGTCTTCTTTTTCTTCTTCTTCTTTTTCTTGCTTGAGGGTACACTCTGCGTCATGAGATCTTCCTAATCAGGCAATTGAATCGGTAGAACTTCAAAAGTTCAATCTTCCAGCGAATGGTTTCATGTTAAACAGACAGACTGACAATATGTTTGTGCCTTTGCAGTGTACATATCTATTATTATTATTATTATTATTATTATTATTATTATTATTATTATTACTTGCTAAGCTACAACCCTAGCTTGAAAACCAGGATGCTATAATCCCAGGTGCCCCAACTGGGAAAATAGCCCAGTGAGGAAAGGAAACAAGGAAAAATAAAATATATAAAGAACAGTAACATTAAGATATATACTTCCTATATAAACTATAAAAACTTAAACAAATCAGGAGGAAGAGAAATTAGATAGAATAGTGTACCTGTGTGTACCCTCAAGCAAGAGAACTCTAACACTAGACAGTGGAAGACCATGGTACAGAAGCTAAGGCACTATCCAAGACTGGAGAACAATGGTTGTCATATTTGACGGGTCGCTTACACTAGTCAAAGTATATTGTTGGTGCTTTTTTACCTCATTTTTTTTATATAAAAACGCTGGATTTGTTGCAAAAGATGTTAGTTCTCATGGTCTACAGGAGACGCTTTCTTGTCTTTTAGCTACACTGCCCTTCGTGGGAAAAAAATATGAACTTGAATTTGATAATAATTATAGTAATTTTCTTTTATCGAGGCAGATTTACACCGACTCGCAGGGGTGCCCTTTTAGCTCGGAAAAGTTTCCTGATCGATGATTTGTTGGACGAGATAATTCTGACCAATCAGCGATCAGGAAACTTCTGCGAGTCGGTGCAAATCTGCCTCGATAAAAAAAAATTGAGTATAGATGCTTGACTCTCTCTCTCTCTCTCTCTCTCTCTCTCTCTCTCTCTCTCTCTCTCGATATAAAAAACTTGTATGAACTTGAATTTGATAATAGATGGTTGAATCTCTCTCTCTCTCTCTCTCTCTCTCTCTCTCTCTCTCTCTCTCTCTCTCTCTCTCTCTCTCGTGATAAAAAACTTTCATGAACTTGAATCTGATAATAAATGGTTGAATCTCTCTCTCTCTCTCTCTCTCTCTCTCTCTCTCTCTCTCTCTCTCTCTCTCTCGGGATAAAAAACTTTCATGAACTTGAATTTGATAATAGATGGTTGAATCTCTCTCTCTCTCTCTCTCTCTCTCTCTCTCTCTCTCTCTCTCTCTCTCTCTCTCTCTCTCTCTCTCTCTCTCTCTCTCTCTCATATTTATTGCTTGGAAGAG
Organism: Palaemon carinicauda; assembly: GCF_036898095.1. NCBI lineage: Eukaryota > Metazoa > Arthropoda > Malacostraca > Decapoda > Palaemonidae > Palaemon > Palaemon carinicauda. The sequence goes on along the minus strand of NC_090766.1, from coordinate 2,105,034 downwards.
GTAAATTCTTAACAGAAATAAACATTTGTCATTTAAGTAATAAGAAAAAAAAGTCATTTACTTAGACCACAACATTAAAGGAAAAGTATAACTGAATTTTTTTTTTTTTTTTTTTTTTTTTTTTTTTGCGTGACTCCAGAGGCAGGACTATAACATCACCTTCTGAATCAACTCTTAAGTAACTTCTTCAAAAATAAAAAAAAATTTTTCTTTTTCCCTGTCCCATTTAACTTATTGCTGTTTTTTTTCTTTCTTTTTTTCACCTTTTATTAATTATCATATCTTCCCTCTTCCTCTTCTTTCTTTCTGTGCCAGATAACATCCTGTTTAGATGTTAAATGTTTAAAAAAAGTGTTCCTCTTTTACACCATTTTCTAGTTCATCTGTTATTCCGTGAAACATCCTCCTGTGTTGTTATTTCGTGAAACGTCGTCCTCCGTTATTTCGTGAAACATCCTTATATGATATTTTATGAAACATCCTATGTGTTGTTATTTTTTGAAACATTCTCCTTATGTTGTTATTTCGTGAAACGTCTTCATCTTTTATTTCGTGAAACTTCCTCCTCTGTTATTTCGTGAAACATTCTTATTTGTTATTTCATGAAACATTCTTATTTGTTATTTCGTGAAACATTCTTATTTGTTATTTCGTGAAACATTCTTATTTGTTATTTCGTGAAACATTCTTATTTGTTATTTCGTGAAACATTCTTATTTGTTATTTCGTGAAACATTCTTATTTGTTATTTCGTGAAACATTCTTATTTGTTATTTCGTGAAACATTCTTATTTGTTATTTCGTGAAACATTCTTATTTGTTATTTCATGAAACATTCTTATTTGCTATTTCATGAAACATTCTTATTTGCTATTTCATGTAACAATATCATATTATGTTATTTCTTAAAACCTTCTCATTAGTTATTTCATGAAACACCCTCATAAGTAGTTATTTTATGAAATATTTCATAAAATATATTTCATGAATCATCTTCATATGTTATTTAGAAAATAATCCTTATCTGTTATCACCATGAAGAAGACCTAGGCC
>NC_090766.1:2093981-2098981 GCF_036898095.1 Palaemon carinicauda | reverse complement strand
GTCCCTTACACGAGCAATTTTAGGAACTGTCCTTTACATGAGCAGTTTAAGGAACTGTTCTTTATACGAGCAATTTCAGGAACTGTCCTTTACACAAGCAGTTTTAGGAACTATCCTTTAACACGAGCAATTTTAGGAACTGTCCTTTACAAGAGCAATTTTAGGAACTGTCCTTTACACGAGCAATTTTAGGAACTGTCCTTCACACGAATCATTTTAGGAACTGTCCTTTACACGAACCATTAAAGGAACTGTCCTTTACACGAACCATTTTAGGAACTGTCCTTTACACGAACCATTATAGGAACTGTCCTTTACACGAACATTTTAGGAACTGTCCTTTACACGAGCAATTTTAGGAACTGTCCTTCACACGAATCATTTTAGGAACTGTCCTTTACACGAACCATTAAAGGAACTGTCCTTTACACGAACCATTTTAGGAACTGTCCTTTACACGAACCATTATAGGAACTGTCCTTTACACGAACATCTTAGGAACTGTCATCTACACGAACAATTTTAGGAACTGTCCTTTACACGTACAGTTTTAGGAACTGTAATTTACATGAGCAATTTTAGGAACTGTCCTTTTACACGAACCATTACAGGAACTGTCCTTTGCACGAACAATTTTAGGAACTGTCCTTTACACGAACCATTTTAGGAACTGTCTTTTACATGAACCATTTTAGTAACTGTCCTTTACACGAACCATTTTAGGAACTGTCCTTTACACAAAATTTTAGGAACTGTCTTTTACACGAACCATTTTGGGAACTGTCCTTTACACGAGCAATTTTAGGAATTGTCCTTTACAAGAGCCATTTTAGGAACTGTCCTTTACACGAACAATTTTAGGAATTGTCCTTTACAAGAGCCATTTTAGGAACTGTCCTTTACACGAACAATTTTAGGAACTGTCCTTTGCACGAACCATTCTAGGAACTGTCCTTTTACACGAACCATTTTAGGAACTGTCCTTTACACGAACCATTTTAGGAACTGTCCTTTACACGAACCATTTTGGGAACTGTCCTTTACACGAACCATTTTAGGAACTGTCCTTTACACGAACCATTTTGGGAACTGTCCTTTACACGAACCATTTTAGGAACTGTCCTTTACACGAACCATTTTAGGAACTGTCCTTTACACGAACTATTTTGGGAACTTTCCTTTTACACGAATCATTTTGGAAACTGTCCTTTACACGAACCATTTTAGGAACTTTTCTTTACACGAACCATCTTGGGATCTGTCCCAGCATTTTATGAACTGTCCTTTACACGAACCATTTCAGGAACTGTCCTTTACACGAACCATTTTGGGAACTGTCCTTTACACGAGCAATTTTAGGAACTGTCCTTCACACGAGCAATTTTAGGAACTGTCCTTTTACACGAACCATTTTGGAAACTTTCCCTTTACACGAATCATTTTAGGAACTGTCCTTTACACGAGCAATTTTAGGAACTGTCCTTTATGCGAACTATTTTAGAAACTCCTTTACACGAACCATTATAGGAACTGTCCATTACACGAACCATTCTAGGAACTGTCCTTTACACGAGGAATTTTAGGAACTGTCCTTTACACGAACTATTCTGGGAAATTCTGTCTTTTACACGAACCATTTTGGAAACAGTCCTTTTACACGAATCATTTTAGGAAATGTCCTTTACACGAACCATCTTGGGATCTATCCCAGCATTTTAGGAACTGTCCTTTACACGAAATATTTTATGAACTGTCCTTTACACCTTTACACGAACCATTTTGGGAACTATCATTCACCCAGCTTGACCCAAACAAAACGCATCATGGCGCAACCATATGGAATTCTTCGCTCAAAATTAAAGATTATTGCTTAATGCCCATTTTTCTCAGGAGAAAATTCTTAGAGGATGGGAGGGTATATATTAAGCGTTGATATACGATAAAAACTTGTTAACAAACGATCAGGCAAGTGATCGCCCACGAACATACACCATGATTTTCCAACCTTGCATGACTGGTTTTAGTGGGAGATAATTTATGATTATTTTTTTTCATTTTTTTTTTTTTTTTTTTTTTTAGTGATTTTATAAGCGCGTAGCTGATGTGAGTCAAAGCACAATGACCTTGTGACGTAAAGTATTTTAATTTCTTACAGATATTAATATTTTTATATTTGAATATAGCATATAATTGATGTGGGTAGTTATTAATATTATTATTATTATTATTATTATTGTGGTAGGAGACCCTCTTTTAGGCAGGTTGAGTTAAAAGTAATGGCTGCATCGGCAGAGTTTATTTTCTTATCCAATTTTTCTATTTTCCGGATAATTCTCTTCTCTAGAGCGCTACAATCAGCCAGCAGACTTGAAAAATTCATCAGTCGGGTGAATGACAAAATCGGGAAGACTTTTCAAGTATATTCTCACAAAATACAAGTAAAACTTTGGTACAGAATAGTAAAAACTACGACGCGTTTCGAGGATAAGTCCTTCCTCTTCTTCAGGTAGAGAGTGAGTTGGATGCTGCAGTCGGGTGGTATTTATACCCAGGATCAGGATTAAAAGTGAAAGGGCTGATGAATTTTTCAAGTCTGCTGGCTGATTGTAGCGCTCTAGAGAAGAGAATTATCCGGAAAATAGAAAAATTGGATAAGAAAATAAACTCTGCCGATGCAGCTATTATTATTATTATTATTATTATTATTATTATTATTATTATATAGTTGAGGTGGGTAATTATGATTTATTATTATTATTATTATTATTATTATTATTATTATAGTTATTGTTATTTATTATTATCATTATTGTTAGTATATAATCAAAGTGGGTAATTATTATTATTATTGTTATTATTATTATTATTATTATTATTATTTTTATATCCTTATTAATTTATTATTCACATTATTTTTATTATTATTATTGTTATTATTATTATTATTATTATTATCATTATTAATTTATTATTCACATGATTATTGTTATTATTTTTATTATTATTATTATTATTATTATTATTATTATTATTACTATTACTTGCAAAGCTACAACCCTAGTTGGAATAGCCCGATGCAATAAGCTTAAGGGCCCCACCAATTAAAATAGCCCAGTGAGGAAAGGAAATAACGAAACAACCTTCAAGAGAAGTAATAAAGAATTAAAGTAAAATATTTTAAGAATAGTAACAACATAAAAATAAATCTTTCATATATAAACTCTTCTATCTTGTTATTCTTTAGTTTTTGTATTTTATAAAAGATTTATTTTAATATCATTACTGTTCCTAAACCTTTTTTGCATTTATTTCTTTAATTCATTTCCTCACTGGGGTATTTTCCCTGTAGGAGCCCCTGGGCTTGTAGCATCCTGCTTTTCCAACTAGGGTTGTAGCTTAGCAAGTGATGATAATAATAATAATAATAATAATAATAATAATAATAATAATGATAATAACAATAATAATAATAATAATTGATAATTGATGATAATAATTAATAATAATAATTGTGATGATGATGATGATGACAATAATAACAACAATAACAATAAAGAATATTAATAATAATAATAATAACAAAGATAACAATAATAAAAATAATATAGAAATTAAAAAATAAACAAGACGAAAAGAAATAAGATAGAAATGTACCCTAAGTTTATCCTGTTTCGAGATGTTAAGAGTCTGTTCAAATGAGAAGCTAAATAATAATAATTCGATTAATATTGATAATTCCATAAATATTAATAATAATTCTATTCATTGATCATCTTATTTATTATTCGTATTAAATGTTAGAAAGAAGTGAGATGAAATGTTATAATCTTCGTGAATGATTATAATCATTTGTATTCTTAAACGTTTCAATGAGATGTTCAGACGTCTCCGTTCATAAACTTTAGTAGGGAACGTTCAGAGAGGTTTGTTCATAAATGTTTGAAGGGAACATTGAGTTTTGTTCATAAACGGGTTTAGGGAATGTTCTGGGAGGTTTGTTCAAAAATGTTTGAAGGGAACATTGAGGTGTTTTTCATAAACGTTTGTAGGGAATGTTCAGAGAGGTTTGTGCATAAATGTTTTGAAGGGAACGTTGAGAGGTTCATAAGTGTTTGTAGGGAACATTGAAGTTTGTTCATAGTCGTTTGTAGGAACATTGAGATTTGTTCATAAGCGTTTGTAGGGAACATTGAGATTTGTTCATAAACGTTTGTAGGGAACGTTCGGAGAGGTTTGTTCATAAACTTTTGGAGGGAACGTTTAGAGAGGTTTGTTCATAAACGTTTGTAGGGAACGTTCGGAGAGGTTTGTTCATAAACTTTTGGAGGGAACGTTTAGAGAGGTTTGTTCATAAACGTTTGTAGGGAACGTTCAGAGAGGTTTGTTCATAAACGTTTGTAGGGAACGTTCGGAGAGGTTTGTTCATAAACGTTTGTAGGGAACGTTCGGAGAGGTTTGTTCATAAACATTTGTGGGGAACGTTTGGAGAGGTTTGTTCATAAACGTTTGTGGGGGAACGTTCGGAGAGGTTTGTTCATAAATGTTTGAAGGGAACATTAAGGTTTGTAGGGAATGTTCAGGGAGGTTTGTTCATAAATGTTTGAAGGAAATATTGAGGTTCATAAACGGTTGTAGGAAACGTCTAGGGAGGTTAGTTCATAAGTGTTTTGAAGGGAACGTTGAGAGGTTCATAAGCGTTTGTAGGGAACCTTGAGGTTTGTTCATAAACGTTAGTAGGGAACGTTCAGAGAGGTTTGTTCATAAGTGTTTTGAAGGAAATATTGAGGTTTGTTCATAGACGCTTGTTCATAAATTTTTTTGAAGGGAACATAGAGGTTTGTTCATAAACTTTTGTAGGGAACGTTCAGAGAGGTTTGTTCATAAACATTTGTGGGGAACGTTCAAAGAGGTTTGTTCATAAACGTTTGTGGGGAACGTTCAAAGAGGTTTGTTCATAAACGTTTGTGGGGGAACGTTCGGAGAGGTTTGTTCATAAACGT
>NC_090766.1:2081432-2083932 GCF_036898095.1 Palaemon carinicauda | reverse complement strand
AATATGAACTTGAATTTGATAATAATTATAGTCATTTTTTTTATCGAGGCAGATTTACACCGACTCGCAGGGGTGCCCTTTTAGCTCGGAAAAGTTTCCTGATCGCTGATTGGTTGGACGAGATAATTCTGACCAATCAGCGATCAGGAAACTTTTCCGAGCTAAAACGGCACCGTTGCGAGTCGGTGCAAATCTGCCTCGATAAAAATAATTGAGTATAGATGCTTGACTCTCTCTCTCTCTCTCTCTCTCTCTCTCTCTCGTTATAAAAAACTTATGAACTTGAATTTGATAATAAATAGATGCTTGAATTTCTCTCTCTCTCTCTCTCTCTCTCTCTCTCTCTCTCTCGATAGAAAACTTTATGAATTTGAATTTGATAATAGTTAGATTATTGAATTTCTCTCTCTCTCTCTCTCTCTCTCTCTCTCTCTCTCTCGTGATAAAAAACTTTCATGAACTTGAATTTGATAATAGATGCTTGAATTTCTCTCTCTCTCTCTCTCTCTCTCTCTCTCTCTCTCTCTCACACACATATTTATTGCCTGGAACAGGTAAATTCCTAACAGAAATAAACATTTTTCATTTAAGTAATAAGAAAAAAAGATAATTTACTTAGACCACAACATGAAAGAAAAAGTATAACTAGAATTTATTTATCAATTTTTTTTTTCTTTTTTTTGCGTGACTCCAGAGGCAGGACTAACAATACCGTCTGAATCAGTTCCTAAGCAACATCTTCAAAAAAATGTTTCTTTCCCTGTCCCAGTTTACTTATTGATGTTTTTTTCTTTCTTTTTTTCACCTTTTGTTAATTATCATACCTTCCTTCTTCCTCTTCTTTCTTTCTGTGCCAAATAACATCTTGTTTAGATGTTGTGTTTTTAAATGTCTTCTTCTTTTACGCTATTTTCTAGTTCATCTTTTATTCCGTGAAACATCGTTATCATATGCTGTTATTCCGTGAAACTTCCTCCTCTGTTATTTCGTGAAACATCCTCTTATATTTTATGAAACATCCTATGTGTTGTTATTTTTTTTAAACATTCTCCTATATTGTTATTTCGTGAAACGTCTTCATCTTTTATTTCGTGAAACTTCCTCATCTGTTATTTCGTGAAACGTCCTTATCTGTTATTTCGTGAAACGTCCTCTTCTGTTATTTCGTGAAACGTCCTCTTCTGTTATTTCGTGAAACGTCCTCCTCTGTTATTTCGTGAAACTTCCTCATCTGTTATTTCGTGAAACGTCCTTATCTGTTATTTCGTGAAACGTCCTCTTCTGTTATTTCGTGAAACGTCCTCCTCTGTTATTTCGTGAAACTTCCTCATCTGTTATTTCGTGAAACATTCTTATTTGTTATTTCACGTAACAATATCATATTATGTTATTTATTGAAACCTTCTCATCAGTTATTTCATGAAACACCCTCATAAGTAGTTATTTTATGAAATATTCTCGTATATTTCATGTATCATCTTCATATGTTAATTAGAAAATCCTCCTCATCAAAGCAGCCAGGTTTAAGGTTTAAAGGCCGCTCATGAATGGCAGAGGCAAGGGACAGTGACATTACCCTATCAAGCAGGACAATGCCCTAGAGACTTACCATATATACATATGACCAGCATCCAACCTGGGACTTATACATATGAATAATTTAGGAGAGATGGGGTCTCCCTGCCTAAATCCTTTCTCAATCGGAAATTTTTCACTATCTATATCTAACCTCCTCTTCATCTAAGCTGGGAACAGGGAGGGCCAGGCAATGGCTGCTGGCTAAGCAGGTACAGCTATAGACCCCCAAAACCTCTATACTTAGCTCATAAGGATGGTGAGGTTTCAGACACTAACGGAATTAACGACTTTGAGCTGGGCTCGAACCCCAATCTGAGGATCACTAGTCAGGGACTTTACCACATAGGCCACCGCAACCCATAGAAAATGGTGATTAATGAGGATGGAAATTGAGATGGATCACTTAATAGTAATTGTTGTTGTTGCTGTTGTTGTTGTTATTGTTGTTGTTGTTATTGTTGTTTTTAGTCGATTTACATATACGCGTTTAAGATTTGTTTTTCCAACTTGAGAAATGGACTGATAGCTTTTGTCTTAACTTATTTCGTAGTTCTATGATTAAATACAGGTTTTTAATTATATTATGAGAATTTGATAAGTGGTTTTGAGGAACGTCTGCTTTTATTATAAAATTTATATGTATATATAGATAGATAGATAGATAGATAATATATATATATATATATATATATATATAAATATGATATATAGATAAGTTTATAGTATATATAGATTGTATATATGTATATATATATATAGGAATATTCGAGAAAAAATGGTGAAAGAGAAGCAATAAATATTTTTGAAGAACACCTTTTTAGATTGCTAAATCCAAAATTGTTCAGTTAAGATATTCAAGAAAATTGTTCAAAGATATTTTGGAAGTTAGTAGAATGTGTATTGACAGTAATTCGTATCAAAT
>NC_090766.1:2073932-2076432 GCF_036898095.1 Palaemon carinicauda | reverse complement strand
CATAAACGTTTGTAGGGAACGTTCGGAGAGGTTTGTTCATAAACTTTTGGAGGGAACGTTTAGAGAGGTTTGTTCATAAACGTTTGTAGGGAACGTTCGGAGAGGTTTGTTCATAAACGTTTGTTCATAAACGTTTGTAGGGAACGTTCGGAGAGGTTTGTTCATAAACGTTTGTAGGGAACGTTCGGAGAGGTTTGTTCATAAACATTTGTGGGGAACGTTTGGAGAGGTTTGTTCATAAACGTTTGTGGGGGAACGTTCGGAGAGGTTTGTTCATAAATGTTTGAAGGGAACATTAAGGTTTGTAGGGAATGTTCAGGGAGGTTTGTTCATAAATGTTTGAAGGAAATATTGAGGTTCATAAACGGTTGTAGGAAACGTCTAGGGAGGTTAGTTCATAAGTGTTTTGAAGGGAACGTTGAGAGGTTCATAAGCGTTTGTAGGGAACCTTGAGGTTTGTTCATAAACGTTAGTAGGGAACATTCAGAGAGGTTTGTTCATAAGTGTTTTGAAGGAAATATTGAGGTTTGTTCATAGACGCTTGTTCATAAATTTTTTTGAAGGGAACATAGAGGTTTGTTCATAAACTTTTGTAGGGAACGTTCAGAGAGGTTTGTTCATAAATATTTGTGGGGAACGTTCAAAGAGGTTTGTTCATAAACGTTTGTGGGGAACGTTCAAAGAGGTTTGTTCATAAACGTTTGTGGGGGAACGTTCGGAGAGGTTTGTTCTTAAACGTTTGTGGGGAACGTTCGGAGAGGTTTGTTCATAAACGTTTGTGGGGAACGTTCAAAGAGGTTTGTTCATAAACGTTTGTGGGGGAACGTTCGGAGAGGTTTGTTCATAAACGTTCGGAGAGGTTTGTTCATAAACATTTGTGGGGAACGTTTGGAGAGGTTTGTTCATAAACGTTTGTGGGGGAACGTTCGGAGAGGTTTGTTCATAAACGTTTGTGGGGAACGTTTGGAGAGGTTTGTTCATAAACGTTTGTGGGGGAACGTTCGGAGAGGTTTGTTCATAAACGTTTGTGGGGAACGTTTGGAGAGGTTTGTTCATAAACGTTTGTGGGGGAACGTTCGGAGAGGTTTGTTCATAAACGTTTGTGGGGAACGTTTGGAGAGGTTTGTTCATAAACGTTTGTGGGGAACGTTCGGAGAGGTTTGTTCATAAACGTTTGTGGGGAACGTTTGGAGAGGTTTGTTCATAAACGTTTGTGGGGGAACGTTCGGAGAGGTTTGTTCATAAACGTTTGTGGGGAACGTTTGGAGAGGTTTGTTCATAAACGTTTGTGGGGGAACGTTCGGAGAGGTTTGTTCATAAACGTTTGTGGGGAACGTTTGGAGAGGTTTGTTCATAAACATTTGTGGGGAACGTTCGGAGAGGTTTGTTCATAAACGTTTGTGGGGGAACGTTCGGAGAGGTTTGTTCATAAACATTTGTGGGGAACGTTCGGAGAGGTTTGTTCATAAACATTTGTGGGGGAACGTTCGGAGAGGTTTGTTCATAAACATTTGTGGGGAACGTTTGGAGAGGTTTGTTAATAAACGTTTGTGGGGGAACGTTCGGAGAGGTTTGTTCATAAACGCTTGTGGGGGAACGTTCGGAGAGGTTTGTTCATAAACGTTTGTGGGGAACGTTTGGAGAGGTTTGTTCATAAACGTTTGTGGGGGAACGTTCGGAGAGGTTTGTTCATAAACATTTGTGGGGAACGTTTGGAGAGGTTTGTTCATAAACGTTTGTGGGGGAACGTTCGGAGAGGTTTGTTCATAAAGGTTTTTATTGAATTGACTACTGTAATATTAACTGGAGATAGGTACAACCTACTTATGAAAAATTATTATTTTTATTACTAGCTAAGCTACAACCCTAGTGGAAAAAGCAGGATGCTATAAGGCCAGATGCTCCAACAGGTAAAATAGCCCATTGAGGAAAGGCAACAAGGAAAAATTAAATATTTCAAGAACAGTACCAATATTAAAATAAATGTTTCCTATATATACTAAAAACTTTAACAAGAGGAAGAAAAATAAGAGTGGAAGACTATGGTACAGAGGCTATTGCACTACCCAAGACTAGAGAACAATGGTTTGATTTTGGAGTGTCCTTCTCCTAGAAGAGCTTCTTATCATAGCTAATGAGTCTCTTCTACCCTTACCGAGAGGAAAGTGGCCATTGAACAATTACAGTGCAGTAGTTTACACCTTGAAAGAAGAATAATTGTTTGTTAATCACAGTGTTGTCAGGTGTATGAGGACAGTAGAGAATACGTAAAGAATGGGCAAAACTATTCGGTGTATGTGTAGGCAAAGGGAAAATGAACCGTAACCAGAGAGAAGGATTCAATGTGGTACTGTCTGGCCAGTCAAAACACCCCATAAATCTCTAGCGGGAGTGTCTCAACGGGTGGCTGGTGCCCCGGCTAACCTACTACCTGTCAAGCTATAGATTTTTTTGTTTCATTTACTCAAATGTCTGACGCCTCTCTCTCTCTCTCTCTCTC
>NC_090766.1:2061432-2066432 GCF_036898095.1 Palaemon carinicauda | reverse complement strand
CAGGACTTCTGCTATTATTTTCAGTGCTAAAATGTTATTACCTCCGCCAACGAAGTTGGAAGGAGGTTATGTTATGTTTTGTTTGTGAATAGCTTACTGGGCCACAATTTTAATCGTAGAGTAATGAAACTCTTCTGTAAAATGCTGGAAATGATTAAATATCAGGAAGGTCAAGGTCATAGGTCAAGCAAGTTGTCCAATTCACGTGATCAGCCACAAGTTTGGACATCGTTGTCACAGGGACTTCAAACTTGGTTCATATTTGAGTATACGAAAATCCCCGCCAATTAATACATGTTAAGGTCAAAAGTCAAGGTCAAGGTCGAGCAAAGGTCGAGAAATAAGCTGCCGTGGCGGAGGTCTGCGCTCTACTGCTTGCCCCTCTAGTTAAGTCTTGTATTATAAACAACAATTTAAGGAAATTATAGCAACGACATTTGTAATATATGGTCAATGTCATTCTTGGGCCCTTGAGTATAAGCTGTTTACTGGGGAGGTTACCGCTGTGGTTGATAACCGAGGATGGACTTGCCTGGTTGACGTTCTGATGAGCCTCTTTCACATCAGAATTGAAACCTGGTGCCCTTAAAGGTTTAAAGGCCGCTCATGAATGGCAGAGACAAGGGACAGTGACAATGCTCTAGTAAGCAGGACAGTGCCATAGAGACTGACCATATATATATGATCAGCACCTAAGCCCCCTCGTCACCTAAGCTAGTACCAGGGAGGGTCAGACAGTGGCTGCCAATTAGTCTGCAGGTAGACCCCTATCAATAGCTCTCAAGGATGGTTAGGTTGCAGGCACTACAAGAAATTATCGAGCTTGAGCAGGACTTGAACCCCAGTTCAGCATATCACCAGGCAGGGACGTTTCCAATAGGCCACCACAACCATTTTGATTATTAATATTGCTTTGTATAATTTAACCCTTTTCCCCTGCATATTGATATTGATGTTTTTTTTTTTTTTTTTTTTTTTAACGTAGGAATAAAACTCTTGTCTTTGATCTCTTATGACATTAGATTATCTTTTGGTAATCATCTTTTAATATTATCCAACAATATGCTACCAAATTTTTTGATATTTAATCTATTTACCAAGGTACCTCTCCCAATTTTAGGGGGGTAGCTTACATAAAAAAGAACAAAAAAGGACTTTTCTTCTCTTCGCTCCTCCCAGCCTGACAAGGGATCCAGCTGAGTTTGGTTGGTAGAGCTAGGGTGCCACAGCCCACCCTCTTCCGTTATTTATTACCTTTTGATTGTTGTATTAATGTGCTTTTTTCCCATTTGTGTGGGGGGGGGGGGGTGCAAAAAAAAGGGACTTTTCTTCTCCTCGCTCCTCCCAGCCTGACGAGGGATCTAGCCGAGTTTGGTTGGTACTGCTAGGGTGGCACAACCCACCCTCCCCATTATTTGTTATTTTTCTTTATTATTCTTCTTCTATTAACGTGTTTTTTTTTTTCATTTGTATGGGGGAAAGCACGGTTGCCTTCTTATTGAAGGACTTTGCTTTGGCTTGGGGGTAGACCGTAATCCCGATCGGCTGCCCTGCCTGACATCGCTTAGACCCCAGTAGCTTATGTTCCCGTACCATTCACCATCGTCCTTCCTCCCAGCAGCGAGGAGTCCTGGCTCGGTTAGGTCGATAGTTCGAAACGTGTGAGGTGACTTATGTTTTTTAAGTGTTCAAAGAAAATTCCTACCTATTAAAAAATGTCAACGCTAATGCAGCATTTAAGAGGAGTAGACTATAATAAAAAAAACCCTAAAAAAGAATTCTCCTGACATCACCATGTAATTTGTATATCGTATTCCATGCAATTCATATTTACGAAAAGGTTTTTATAGTTTCATTCACGAGAAATCTTATTACTGTTAAAATATCGAATCTTGCTCGATATTAGTAGACACTAATGACTTCTCATAATGATATAAGAGAATACTTTTGACATTTTAAAGCTTACTGATATTGGATAACCTGTTACTTTTTTTTTTTTTTTTTTTTTTTTACGTTCTAAGAATTTTTTTTTTTTTTTTTTTTTTTTTTTTTTTAAGAAATATGATTGACGATGGTGGCCATTAACCTATAATTTACCATCTGTTAATTGGAATTAATGTTGATACATTCGATTAATTATCATTTATCATTGTTAATACATTTGATAGTGTATCATTTATCATTATTGAATATTCTTTGGATGTCTTTTGACCTTTGCAGATATGATCTTATTGTTTTAAATGGCATTTAAGTTTTATTATTATTATTATTATTATTATTATTATTATTATTATTATTGTTGTTGTTGTTGTTATTATTATCATTATCATCATCATCATCCTCATTATTATTATTATCATCCTCATTATTATTATTATTATTATTATTATTATTACTATTTAAGCTACAAGCCCAGTTAGAAAAGCAAGATGTTATAAGCCCAAATGCTCCATCAGGGAAAAAAAGCCCACTGAGAAAACGAGAAAAGGAAATAAATAAACTACAAGAGCCCCAAGTAAAATCAAAATAGAATATTTTAAGATCATTAACAGCGTTAAATTAGATCTATCATATATAAACTATAAAAACTATAAAATCGAGAGGAAGAGAAACAAGATAGAATAGGGTACCAGAGATTTCTGTTTGCCCCATAGCGTTGGCTAGACTTGTCTGCCTTGGGAACATAGCGTTGGCTAGACTTGTCTGCCTTGGGAACATAGCGTTGGCTAGACTTGTCTGCCTTGGGAACATAGCGTTGGCTAGACTTGTCTGCCTTGGGAACATAGCGTTGGCTAGACTTGTCTGCCTTGGGAACATAGCGTTGGCTAGACTTGTCTGCCTTAGGAACATAGCGTTGGCTAGACTTGTCTGTCTCGGGAACATAGCGTTGGCTAGGCTGAAAGATCAGGTTGTCTTATAGGTAGTTTTAAGTGTTATTTTCCGGTATAAATGCTGGTGTCACACTAATACACACACACTTACACACATATATATAATATATATGTATGTATATATATATGTATGTATGTATGTATGCATGTATGTATGTATGTATGTATATATATACATATATATATGTATATATATATATATATATATATATATTCACGTGTGTATATACATATATGTCTGCATATATATAGATATATATTTAAATATATATGTATTTATATATATATATATATATATATTTATATATATATATATATAAATATATATATATATATATATATATATATACAGAGAGAGAGAGAGAGAGAGAGAGAGAGAGAGAGAGAGAGAGAGAGAGAGACTGAATGAATTTATGTTTTACCAAATCCTAACCCTTACAAGCTCGAACACACATTTACTAGCTGTTATGAAATGGTAATAAAGTGACTTAAGAATAGACCCACAAGATATCTTGGAAAGTAATAGATGTAGCTACTCCGGTTAATATCAACTGAAGGGATTGTTGCTAGCCAAAAAAAAAAAAAAAAAAGGAAAATGGAAACTTGGTCCCGTCTTGCATAATGCATATTTAAGGAAACGAAAGTGCAAGGCAGAGAGAGAGAGAGAGAGAGAGAGAGAGAGAGAGAGAGAGAGAATGACGAAATCTCCCAATGGTTTAATACTTTAGGGACGAGAGAGAGAGAGAGAGAGAGAGAGAGAGAGAGAGAGAGAGAATGATGGAAATCGCTCAATGGTTTAATACTTAAGAGACTTTGGATCATCTTGTCTTATTTCTTCTTCCTCTCTTAGTTTTTTTTTTTTTTTTTTTGTGGTTAAACGATTTCCTCACGTTTGGGTGGAATGAATGTCATAACTTGACAGAACAGCTGGTAGTAAATTTCCCACTGTCTTATGCTTATTTAAAAATCTCAAGAAATATAATTTTTTTTTCTTACACTAGATTGAATCGTTAAGGAAACCAATTGCCATAAATCATAATTGGCTTCATTTGAAGTCATGATACTTGTATTTTTTTGCATTCGAAATTATGCAAATTGTCTGATTTTTCATTTGAAAATGTATGATTTTTCTTTTAGAATTATGCAAATTGGTCTGATTTTTCATTTTAAAATGTATGATTTTTCATTTAGAATTATGCAAAGTGTATGATTTTTCATTTGAAAAATGTATGATTTTTCATTTAGAATTATGCAAATTGTATGATTTTTCATTTGAAAATATGATTTTTCCTTTGGAAATGTATGATTTTTCATTTAGAATTATGCATTCACCTCTCTCACCACTCCATCAACATACAAGTTAAACAACCACGGTGACATCACACATCCCTGTCTCAGCCCCACTCTCACCGGAAACCAATCGCTCACTGCATTTCCTATCCTAACATACGCTTTACTACCTTTGTAGAAACTTTTCACTGCTTGCAACAACCTTCCACCAACTCCATATAACCTCATCACATTCCACATTGCTTCCCTATCAACTCTATCATACGCTTTCTCCAGATCCATGAACGCAACATACACCTCCTTACCTTTTGCTAAATATTTCTCGCATATCTGCCTAACTGTAAAAATCTGATTCATACAACCCCTACCTCTTCTAAAACCACCCTGTACTTCCAAGATTGCATTCTCTGTTTTATCCTTAATCCTATTAATCATTACTCTACCATACATTTTTCCAACTACGCTTAACAAACTAATACCTCTTGAATTACAACACTCATGCACATCTCCCTTACCCTTATATATATACTGTACATATACTGTATATTTATATATATATATATATACTGTATATATATACTGTATATATATATATGTATATATATATATATATATATGTATATATATACATATATATATACATATATATATGTGTGTATATATATATATATATATATACTCGTGTATATATATATATATATATATATATATTTATATTTATATATTGCCATCGAGATATGTAGCGTTAAAATGGTAATACCTATTTTCATCAATTCTGTAAGTTTAGGACATATCTGAGGCTCTTGTCCCGCAGTGGCC
>NC_090766.1:2058129-2060932 GCF_036898095.1 Palaemon carinicauda | reverse complement strand
ATTGTCCTTTACACGAACCATTTTAGGAACTGTCCTTTACACGAACCATTTTGGAAACGGTCCTTTACACGAGCCATTTTAGGAACTGTCCTTTACACGAACCATTTTAGGAACTGTCCTTTACACGAACCATTTTAGGAACTGTCCTTTACACGAATCTTTTTAGGAGCTATCCTTTACACAAGCAATTTTAGGAGCTATCCTTTACACGAGCAATTTTGGGAACTGTCCTCTACAGTGTTACACGAACCATTTTGGGAACTGTCCTTTACACGAACAATTATAGGAACTGTCCTTCGAATCATTATAGGAACTGTCCTTTACACGAGCAATTTTAGGAACTGTCCTTCGAATCATTATAGGAACTGTCATTTACACGAACCATTTTAGAAACTGTCTTTTACCAGAACTAATTTGGAAACTTTCCTTTTACACGAACCATTTTGGAAACTATCCCTTTACACTAATCATTTTGGAAACTTTCCCTTTACACGAATCATTTTAGGAACTGTCCTTTACACGAACCATCTTGGGATCCGTCCCAGCATTCTAGGAACTGTCCTTTACACGAAATGTTTTATGAACTGTCCTTTACACCATTAAACGAACCATTTTGGGAACTATCCTTCACCTAACTTGACCCAAACAAAACGCATCATGGCGCAACCATATGGAATTCTTCGCTCAACATTAAAGATTATTTCTTATTGCCCATTTTTCTTAGGAGAAAACTCCTAGAGGATGGGAGGGTATATATTAAGCGTTGATATACGATAAAAACTTGTTAACAAACCATCAGGCAAGTGATCGCCCACGAACATACACCATGATTTTCCAACCTTGCATGACTGGTTTTAGTGGGAGATAATTTATGATTAAACTTTTTCTAAAGTCTTTTTTTTTTTTATTATTATTATTTTTTTTTTTGTAGTGAATTTATAAGCGCGTAGCTGATGTGAGTCAAAGCACAATGACCTTGTGACGTAAAGTGTTTTAATTTCTTTCAGATAGTATTAATTTTTATACATTTGAGTATAGCATATAATTGATATGGGTAGTTATTATTATTATTATTATTATTATTATTATTATATAATTAAGATTGATAATTATTATTATTATTATTATCATTATTATTATTATTGTTATTATTATTTATTATTATCATTATTGTTATTATATATATAATTAAAGTGGGTAATTATTATCATTATTATTATTATTATTATTATTATTATCATTATCCTTATTGATTTATTATTCACATTGTTATTATTATTATTATTATTATTATTATTATTATTATTATTATTATTATTACTTGCAAAGCTACAATCTAAGTTTGCAAAGCCCGATGCAATAAGCCTAAGGGCCCCAACAATGAAAATAGCCCAGTTAAGAAAGGAAATAACGAAGCAACCTACAAGAGAAGTAATCAAGAATTAAAGTAAAATATCTTAATAATAGTAACAACATAAACATAAATCTTTCATATATAAAATATTCTATATTGTTTCTTTTTCTCTTGTTATTCTGAAGTTTTTGTATTTTATAAAAGAGATTTTTTTAAAAAATCATATTTGTTCTTTGTATTTATTTCTTTAATTCATTTCCTCACTGGGGTGTTTTCCCTGTTGGAGCCCTTGGGCTTATAGCATCCTACTTTTCCAACTAGGGCTGTAGCTTAGCAAGTGATAATAATAATAATAATAATAATAATAATAATAGTGATAATTGATGATAATAATTAATAATAATTATTATTACTAATAATTGATAATAATAATAATAATAGTGATGATGATGATAACAATGATAACAACAATAACAATAACATTATAAAATAATATTAAGAATTATAAATAATAATAATAATAATAGTAATAATAATAATAATAATAATAATAATAATAATTAATGATAATAATTATATAGAAATTAAATAGTAAACAAGAGGAAAAGAAATAAGATGTTCGAGATGTTAGAGTCTGTTCAAATGAGGAGCTGATATTAATAGTAATTCTATTAATATTAATAATTCCATAAATATTAATAATAATTCCATTCATTGACCATCTTATTTATTATTTGTTGTAGATGTTGGGAAGAAGTGAGATGAAATGTTGTCATCTTCGTGAATGATTATAATCATTTGCATTTCTTAAACGTTTCAATGAGATGTTCAGACGTCTCTGTTCATAAACATTTTAGGGATCGTTCAGAGAGGCTTGTTCATAAACTTTTGTAGGGAACGTTTGGAGAGGTTTGTTCATAAAAGTTTTTAGTGAACGTTCAGAGGGGCTTGTTTTAAACTATTGTAGGGAAACGTTCAGAAAGGTTTGTTCATAAATGTTTGAAGGGAACATTGAGGTTTGTTCATAAACGTTTGTAGGGAATTTTCAGGGAGGTTATTTTATAAATGTTTGAAGGAAATAATGAGGTTCATAAACGTTAGTAGGGAATGTTTAGGGAGGTTAGTTCATAAATGTTTTTAAGGGAACATAGAGGTTTGTTCATAAACGTTTGTAGGGAATGTTCAGAGAGGTTTGTTCATAAGTGATTTGAAGGAAATATTGAGGTTTGTTCATAAACGTTTGTAGGAACGTTCAGAGAGGTTTGTTCATAAGTGATTTGAAGGAAATATTGAGGTTGTTTCATAAACGTTTGTTGGGAACGTTCAGAGAGGTTTGTTCATAAGTAATTTGAAGGAAATATTGAGGTTTGTTCATAAACGTTTGTAGGGAACGTTCAGAGAGGTTTGTTCATAAGTGATTTGAAGGAAACATTGAGGTTTGTTCATAAA
>NC_090766.1:2045629-2053129 GCF_036898095.1 Palaemon carinicauda | reverse complement strand
AGCAGGATGCTATAAGCCCAGGGGCCCCAACAGGGAAAATACCCCAGTGAGGAAATGAAATTATTATTATTAATTGCTTAAGCTACAACCCTAGTTGGAAAAGCTGGATGCTATAAGCCCAGAGGCCCCAACAGCGAAAAATACCCCAGTGAGGAAAGGAAACAAGGAAAAATAAAATATTTTAAGAACAGCAACATTAAAATAAATATTTATAAACTGTAAAAACTTTAACAAAACGAGAGGAAGATCAAATTAGATAGAATAGCGTGCCCAATTGTGCCTTCAAGCTGTTTATTGCAAAAGTCAAATTAAGACAACTTAAATGTTGGTGATGATATATATCTTGCTAATGCCCCAGAGTGCTTGAAGTCAAAATGGCCTGGCTTGTTTTTGCAGAAGGATTTTAGATATGGTGCGTGATTAATCTGAGAGAGAGAGAGAGAGAGAGAGAGAGAGAGAGAGAGAGAGAGAGAGAGAGAGAGAGAGAGAGAGAGAGAAAAGTTGTTATGTCCATTATGATAATATATTATGCTCTTATTTTGCGTTTATGTGTGTGTGTATATATATATATATATATATATATATATATATAATATATATATATATATATATATATATATATATATATATATATATATATATATATATAGCTTATTTGAATATGAAAAGCACGTCTAAATGTGCAAGATTAATCATATATATATATATATATATATATATATATATATATATATATATATATATTCATGCTGTATATGGTGGTCACTACTACTGCTGCTACTACTACAACCCTTATTGAAAAAGGAGAAGGCTATAAGCCCAAAGACTCCAACTTGGAGGTAGCCAAGTGCGGAAAGGAAATATATATATATATATATATATATATATGTATTATATATATATATATATATATATATATATATATATATATATATATATACTGTATATACATATATATATATATATATATATACTGTATATACTTTATACATATATATATATATATATATATATAAATATTAGATAAATATATACTGTATATACTTTATATATATATATATATATATATATATATATATATATATAACGTTTCGATATATGAGTAACATTGTGACCAGGAAGTTGTTCACAAACAAACGGACAAACGGGGGCGAAAACATAACCTCCTCCTAACTTCGTTGGCTGAGTTTATAACCATTTCTGAATGAGACTCTCTCTCTCTCTCTCTCTCTCTCTCTCTCTCTCTCTCTCTCTCTCTCTCTCTCTCTCCCAGATTTTAATTAACCAATTCAGTGCTCAAATAGTTCGCTCTATTAAAAGGACTTAATGACTTTTTTCCCCTCCCTGAAGGATGCAGTGTTAGGCAATCCCTCCGACCGGGGGAAAGTTGCCTTGGCAGGATTCCAAGGGAAATGGGTTCCTCACGTGTGCTCCGGTTTCGTCGTTAGGCAATCAATGTCCTTCTCTCTCTGAAGGAGTTCATGTCATAAACCAGCTGGGCTGGAAATTCAGAGCAAAGTGTTATTAGTTAGTAGCAGGGTGCAGTTGTTAAGTGCATTTTATTTTTATTTTTGCTTTTATTTTTACTTTTATTTCGCTGGTTAAATCAAGATTTAATGTTGGTAAGGTAGCATGCATTAGAAGTTTATTTTTTTTGCTTTTATTTTGCTGATTAAATCAAAATTTAATGTGGGTAAGGTAGCATGCATTAGAAGTTTATTTTTTTTTGCTTTTATTTTGGTGATTAAATCAAGATTTAATATAAGTTGTTAAGGTAGCATGCATTAGAAGATGTGATTAAATCATTTTTTTTATTTTTTTTTAACTTTTATTTTTTTTTACTTTTATTCTGTTGATTAAATCAAGATTTAATTTGGGTGAAGGTAGCATGCATTAGAAGATATGATTTAATAATTTCTTTTATTTTTTTACTTTTATTTTGCTGGTTAAATCAAGGTTTAATGATGGTAAGGTATCATGCATTAGATGATTAAATCATTTCTTTTATTTTTTTACTTTTATTTTGCTGATTAAATCAAGATTTAATGTAAGTTGTTAAGGTAGCATGCATTAGAAGATGTGATTAATCATTTCTTTTATTTTTTTTTTACTTTTATTTTTTTTACTTTTATTTTGTTGATTAAATCAAGATTTAATGGGGGTAAGGTATCATGCATTAGAAGATGTGATTAAATCATTTTTTTGCTTTTATTTTGCTTTTATTTTGCTGGTTAAATCAAGATTTAATGTGGGTAAGGTAGCATGCATTAGAAGATGTGATTTAATAATTTCTTTTATTTTTTAATTTTATTTTGCTTAATAAATCAAGATTTGATGTGGGTAAGGTATCATACATTAGATGATTAATCATTTCTTTTATTTTATTTACTTTTATTTTGTTGATTATATCAAAATTTAATGTAAGTTGTTAAGGTAGCATGCATTAGAAGACGTGATTAAATCATTTTATGCATATATCAAGTAATATTCTAATTTACTAAAGACTAAAATTACTATAATTTTAATTATCAATCTAGACCATTTAGATAAATTGCTATTTTTTTTGTAAGGTAGCATGCATTAGATGTGATTAGATAATTTTATGCAGATACTAAAAATTAATTTCATTAAGTAAAGACCAGAATTCCTCTTAATTTCCTATCTAGACCACCTAGATAAATTTCTAAGCTATTTTTTGTTAGGTAACATGCATTAGAAGATATGATTAAACCATTTTATGCAAATTCCAATTATATTTTTTAATTAACTAGACCAAAATTACTCTAATTTTAATTTTGTATCTAGACAACTTAGGCAATTTTTTAAGCTATTTTCTCTGTAGGATCCTTCTTCAATGCGGTTCCAAACATTTGAAACATGTATAAAATATAGTAAATTTTACAGCAAAGGGAAGATTTAAAACCAGTACAAAATATAGTAAATTTTACAGCAAAGGGAAGATCTGAAACAAGTACAAAATATAGTAAATTTTACAGCAAAGGGAAGATTTAAAACCAGTACAAAATATAGTAAATTTTACAGCAAAGGGAAGATCTGAAACAAGTACAAAATATAGTAAATTTTACAGCAAAGGGAAGATTTGAAACAAGTACAAAATATAGTAAATTTTACAGCAAAGGGAAGATTTGAAACAATACAAAGTATAGGAAATTTTAAAGCAATGGGAAGATTTGAAATAAATACAAAATATAGTAAATTTTACAGCAATGGGAAGATTTGAAACAAATACAAAATATAGTAAATTTTACAGCAATGGGAAGATTTAAAATAAATACAAAATATAGTAAATTTCACAGCAATGGGAAGATTTGAAACAAATACAAAATATAGTAAATTTTACAGCAATGGGAAGATTTAAAATAAATACAAAATATAGTAAATTTCACAGCAAAGGGAAGATTTGAAACAAGTACAAAATATAGTAAATTTTACAGCAATGGGAAGATTTGAAATAAATACAAAATATAGTAAATTTTACAGCAATGGGAAGATTTGAAAGCTAGGCAAAACGAAACACCCCCTTGGGCCAAGAGAATGCATAAAAAAAACTCCATCAGTGACCCACTTAAGGTTGTAAATCCATTACTAACTCATTGAAGAACAAACTTAATGCAGGACTTCTGCTATTATTTTCAGTGCTAAAATGTTATTACCTCCGCCAACGAAGTTGGAAAGAGGTTACGTTTTGCCCCTGTTTGTGTTTGCTTTTGTTTGTGAATAGCTTACTGGGTAACAATTTTAATCGTAGAATAATGAAAATTGCAGGGATTAACTGGTCTGTAAAATGCTGGAAATGATCAAATTTAAGGAAGGTCAAGGTCATAGGTCAAGCAAGTTGTCCAATTCACGCAATCAGCCATAAGTTTGGACATCGTTGTCACATAGACTTCAAACTTGGTTCATATTTGTGTATGAAAATCCACGTCAATTAATACTTGCTAAGGTCAGAGGTCAAGATGAAGGTCGAACAAAGGTAGAGAAATAAGCTGCCGTGGCGGAGGTCTGCGCTCTACTGCTTGCCCCTCTAGTTAAGTCTTGTATTATAAACAACAATTTTAAGGGAATTATAGCAACGACATTTGTAATATATGGTCAATGTCATTCCTGGGCCCTTGCGTATAAGCTGTTTACTGGGCAGGTTACCGCTGTGGTTGATCACCGAGGATGGTCTTGCCTGGTTGACGTTCTGATGAGCTTCTTTCACATCAGAATTGAAACCTGGTGCCCTTAAAGGTTTAAAGGCCGCTCATGAATGGCAGAGGCAAGGGACAGTGACAATGCCCTAGTAAGCAGGGCAGTGCCCTAGAGACTGACCATATATATGATCAGCTCCCAAGCCCCCTCGTCACCTAAGCTAGGACCAGGGAAGGCCAGGTAGTGGCTGCTGATGACTCAGCAAGTAGACCCCCATCCCTAGCTCACAAGGTTGGGTAGATTGCAGGCACTACAAAAAAATATTGAGCTTCAGCAGGGCTTGATCCCCAGTTTAGCTTTGGTAAGCAGCTCTTTTAGGAGAAGGACACTCCAAAATCAAACCATTGTTCTCTAGTCTTGGGTAGTGCCATAGCCTCTGTACCATGGTCTTCCACTCTCTTAGGTTAGAGTTCTCTTGCTTGAGGGTACACTCGGGCACACTGTTCTATCTAATTTCTTTTCCTCTTGCTTTGTTAAAGTTTTTATAGTTTATATAAGAAATATTTATTTTAATGTTATTACTCTTAAATTATTTTGTTTTTTCCTTGTTTCTTTTCCTCACTGCTCTGTTTTCCCTGTTGGGGCCCCTGGGCTTATAGCTTCCTGCTTTTCCAAGTAGGGTTGTAGCTTGGCAAGTAATAATAATAATAATAATAATAATAATAATAATAATAATAATGATAATAATAATAATAGTAATTAAGCAGATCACCATGCAGAGACGTTTCCAATAAGCTACTACAACCATTTTAACTATTAATGTTCCTTTGTATAATTGAACCCTTTTCCCCTGCATATTAATGTTGATGTTTTTGATTTACGTAGATTAAATCTCTATCTTTGATCTCTGATGATATTAGATTATCCTTTGGTAATCATCTTTTGATATTATCCAACAATATGCTACCAAATTTTTTGATATTTAATCTATTTACCAAGGTACCTCTCCCAATTTTGGGGGGTAGCTTACATAAAAAAGAACAAAAAAGGACATTTCTTCTCTTCGCTCCTCCCAGCCTGACGAGGGATCTAGCCGAGTTTGGTTGGTACTGCTAGGGTGGCACAACCCACCCTCTCCCTTTATTTATTACCTTTTGATTGTTGTATTAACGCGTTTTTTTTTTCAATTGTGTGGGGGGGGGGGGTGCAAAAAAAGGGACTTTTCTTCTCTTCGCTCCTCCCAGCCTGACGAGGGATTCAGCCGGGTTTGGTTGGTAGAGGTAGGTTGCCACAGCCCACCCTCCCCATTATTTGTTATTTTTTTGTTCTTCTTTTATTAACGTACTTTTTCCCATTTGTATGAGGGAAAGCACGGTTGCCTTCATACTGAAGGACTTTGCTTTAGCTTTGGGATAAACTGCAGTCCCGATCGGCTGCCCTGCCTGACATCGCTTAGACCCCAATATCCTATGTTCCTGTACCATTCACCATCGTCCTTCCTCCCAGCAGCGAGGAGTCCTGCCGCGGTTAGGTCGATAGTTCGAAACGTGTGAGGCGTCTTATGTTTTTTAAGTTTTCAAAGAGAATTCCTACCTATTAAAAAATGTCAACGCTAATGCAGCATTTAAGAGTAGCAATATAATAAAAAAAAAAAGACCCTAAAAAAGAATTCTCCTGACATCACCATGGAATTTGTATATCGTATTCCATGCAATTCATATTTACAAAAAGGTTTTTATAGTTTCATCCTCGAAAAATCTTTTTACTGTCAAAATATCCAATTAGGTTCGATATTAGTAGACACTAATGACTTCTCATAATGATATAAGAGAATACTTTTGACATTTAAAAGCTCAGTGATATTGGATAACCTGTTACGGTGTTTTTTTTTTTTCGTTTTTATACGTTCTAAGAAATATGATTGACGATAGTGGCCATTAACCTATAATTTACTATCTGTTAATTGGAATTAATGTTGATACGTTTGATTAATTATCATTTATCATTGTTAATAGATTTTATAGATTATCATTTATCATTATTGAATATTCTTTGGATGTCTTTTGACCTTTGCAAGCATTGTTAATAAAAATGATCTAATTGTTTTTAATGGCATTTACGTTTTATTATTATTATTATTATTATTATTATTATTAGCTAAGGTACAACCCCAGTTTGAAAACCAGGATGCCAAAAGCCCAAATGCTCCAACAGGGAAAAATAGCCCAGTAAGGAAAGGAAACAAGGAAAAATAAAAGATTTTAAAAACAGTAATAACATTAAAATAAATATTTCCTATATAAACTATAAATACTTTTAAAAAAAACAAGAGGAAGAGAAAGTAGATAGAATAGTGTGCCCGAGTGTACCCTCAAGCAAGAGAACTAACCCAAGACAGTGTAAGACCATGGTACAGAGGCTATTACAACCCAAGACTAGAGAACAATGGTTTGATTTTGGAGTGTCCTTCTCCTGAAAGAGCTTCTTACCATTGCTAAAGGGTCTCTTTTACCCTTACCAAGAGTTAAGTAGCCACTGAACAATTACAGTATAGTAGTTATTATTATTAGCTAAGCTACAACCCTACTTTGAAAAGCAGGATGCTATTATCCCAATGGCTCCAACAGGGAAAATAGCCCTGTGAGGAAAGGAAGTAATGAATTAAACTATATGAGAAGTAATAAGCAATTAAAATATTTATATTTGATGGATTTTGACCCCATCTTTATGTTGATCTGTTTGTTTGTTTGTCTGCTACACTTTTTTTCGTCATCACAATTATTACGCAGCAGAAGGGATTCTGGTCAATAGTAGCCCTTCTTTTATTATTATTATTATTATTATTATTATTATTATTATTATTGTTATTATTATTATTGTTATTATTATTATTATTATTATTATTATTTATTATTGTCATTATTATTTATTGTTATTATTATTTATTACTTAATATTTATTATTTATGATTATTCATTATTTATTATTATTATTATTATTAATTATTATTAATTATTGTTATTAATTATTATTATTATTGTTAATATTGATATTATTAATATTAATATTATTAGTATTAATATTATTAGTAATATTAATATTATTATTATTATTGATATTATTTATTATTATTATTTATTATTATTATCATCATCCTCATTATTATTATTATTATTATTATTATTATTATTATTATTATTATTTAAGCTACAACCCCAGTTTGAAAAGCAAGATGCTATAAGCCCAAATGCTCCAACAGGGAAAAATAGCCCACTGAGAAAACGAGAAAAGGAGATAAATAAGCTACAAGAGCACCAATAAAAATCAAAATAGAATATTTTAAGA
>NC_090766.1:2033129-2035629 GCF_036898095.1 Palaemon carinicauda | reverse complement strand
AACCAGTTATGATGAACTATAGTCCATTTCTTTTATCGAGGCAGATTTGCACCGACTCGCAGCGGTGCCCTTTTAGCTCGGAAAATTTTCCTGATCGCTGATTGGTTAGAATGATCTCGTCCAAACCAATCAGCGATCAGGAAACTTTAGTGTCTGTATTATGAAGGATTATGACTTGTTGGTCTTCAGACGCAACTCGGGTCTGTAGCTCCGGCGGCTTTGCGAAGAATCAGATATATTTTATGAACGTGGGATGAATTGGAAGTATGTTCGGGAATAGTTCTAATGAAGGGATTGCTTTTATGTTGAGTGAATGGATGTAAAAGTGAGTCTGGGGAAAGTGGAATTGTTAGGGTGGTGAAATATTTTATTTTATTGTTGTTACTTTTCTTGAAATATTTTATTTTTCTTTGTTTTCTTTCCTCGATGGGTTATTTTCCCCGTTTTGAGGCCCGAAGGCCTTATAGCATTTTGCTTTTCCCAACCTGGGTTTTAGCTTAGTTAGTAATAATAATAATAATAATAATAATAATAATAATAATAATAATAATAATAATGATATTATTGTTTAATTATTATTATTATTATTATTATTATTATTATTATTATTACTACTATACTACTACTACTACTACTACTACTACTACTACTACTACTACTACTACTACTACTACTACTACTACTACTAGATAAGCTACATCCCTAGCTGGAAAAGCAGGATGCTACAAGCCCAGAGGCTCAGAGGAAAGGAAAATAGAAAATTTCAAGAAGAGTAACGACATTCAAATAAATATCTTTAACAAAAATTTAACAAAACAAGAGTTAGAGAAATAACAAAAATTTAACAAAACAAGAGTTAGAGAAACAAGATAGAATAGTGTGCTTGAGTGTACCCCTCAAGCAAGAGAACAATAACCCATGGCAGTGGAAAGACCATGGTACAGAGGCTATAATAATAATAATAATAATAATAATATTAATAATAATAATAATAATAATAATAATAATAATAATAATATAGCCCTAAAGGAGGCTTATAGAAATCTGGTAACCTACTCCACTTAGACGTCACAAAATATAATCACTTTCTGGTAAAAGATAACATAAATGATGAATATGAATTTGATCATTAGTGGCCTTGCCAAGAAATTTTCTCTAATAAAATGAAGAATGGAGTGTGTTGTAAATTGGTTTAAAACTATAATTTAAACGTAATTGAAAGAAAGTTTACCAGAAGGTCATCGTGTGCATGCAATTATAGAGAATTAGGTTTAATCAAGAAAAAATCAGTAATGCGGTTTTTGAGTATTTTACTTCAGTTGATAAATCAAAATTGGTGTAAAAAATACAGATAAAAATTAAGAGCTTATTGGTACATTCAGATTTTGTAACCCACTTATTACCTCCGCCAACGAAATTGGAAGGAGGTTATGTTTTCGCCCATGTTTGTGTGTTTGTTTGTGGACATCTTCCTGGCCATAATTTTAATCGTAGAGTGATAAAACTTGCATGGATTAACTGTTATGTAAATGCTGGAAATTATTAAATTTTGGTAGGTCACGGTCTAGCAAATGGTTTAGAAATAAGCTGCTGTGGCGGAGGTTTGCGCTCTACTGAGTGCCCCTCTAGTTATTATTATTATTATTATTATTATTATTATTATTATTATTATTTACCAAGATACGCTATTATTATATTTATTATTATTATTATTGTTATTATTATTATTATTATTATTATTATTATTATTTGCTAAGCTACAATATTATTATTATTGTTGTTGTTCTTGTTGTTATTTGCTAAGCCAAAATATTGTTATTATTATTATATTTGCTAAACCACTATATTATTATTATTATTATTATTATTATTATTATTATTATTATTATTACTACTACTAGCTAAGCTACAACTCTAGTGTGAAAAGCCAGATACTATAAGACCAAAGGCTCCAACAGGGAAAGTAGCCCACTGAGGAAAGGAAATAAACTGCGAAAAGCAACCAACAATTATAATAAAATATTTCAAGAACAAAAACATTTAAATAAATTTTCATACATAAATTATAAAAAAAAAACTTTAAAAAACAAAAAGGAAGAGAAACAAGATAGAATTGTGTGTTCGTTTGTACCATGAATATCCTCAAAATTCTAAGATTTTTTGTTTTTTTGTTTTTTTGTTATTAATGAAGAATTATGATTGACGTTCCTCAGTGTTTTATGCTCAACTCTGATGCCAACAGTGCGCCTCATGTGGTGCAATGTAGGCCATACTGAAAAGTATTGATGAAGTCCTTTCCTCCCATAACTGCACCTTCTTTTTAGCCTTTCACTCTATCGGTATCGTCTATGATTGCATTGTGCTTGTTTACAAGTATTCAATACATTGCTTATACTGTATCTTGTTGAGCGAACATTATCTCTAGATAGTAAAGAGCAAGTGTCTGGTTATACACAGTATATTATTATTATTATTATTATTATTATTATTATTATTATTA
>NC_090766.1:2003129-2028129 GCF_036898095.1 Palaemon carinicauda | reverse complement strand
CTTCTGAGGAAAGGAAGCAATCAAATAAATAAAGAGTAGTAATGCACAATCAAAATAAAATATTTTAAGAACAGTAGCTCCAAATTATATCTTCCATATATAAACTATAAAAACTTCAAAAAACAAGAGGAAGAGAAATAAGATAGAATAGCTGAGTGTCCCCTTAAGCAAGAGAAGTCTACCCCAAATCAGTGGAAGACCATGATACACGGAGTCTATGTCACTACCCAAGCCTAGAGAACAATGGATCATTATTCACTAGCATTCAATTTTGTATTGTGACTGATGCCTTTTGACACAAGTGCTGAATTTTGTTTTATATCAAACCAAGCAATTATGAAATATTTAGGTAAGGCAAAAGACTCAACCTTGTAATTATTTAATCTAAGGATATTGATTATTTATATGAACCAACGTGTAATGATTTGCTGAATTAGTTATCATAAGAAAATTGATATAAGATATAAGATAACTATTTCCTAAGTATATTTGTTAGTGCATATCTTGTTTATTGATTCATTGATTGCCTTATTGCCTTATTCTATGTTTGGGTTCCCCCAGGTCCCTCAGTGTGAGGCACCTCGTATATCCACCAGAGAGTTGCTAATGCATCTTCCTGTGTATTTTGCATCTTCCAGACTTGGATGGTCTGGGATGCATCTTAGGTATTTATCGAGCTTATTCTTAAACACATGTACGCTCACTCCTTATATGTTTCTTAGATGAGCTGGCAGCCCATTAAATAGTCGCTGCATTATCGATGCTGGTGCGTAGTGGATTAATGTCCTGTGCGCCTTCCTTAGATTTCCTGGTATATTTTTTGGCACTATTAATCTACCTCGGCTTGCTCTTTCTGATATTTTGAGCTCCATGATGTTTTCAGCAAATCCTTCTATTTGCTTCCATGCTTGTATTATTATGTAGCGTTCTCTTCTCCTTTCTAGACTGTATAGTTTTAAAAATTGTAGTCTTTCCCAGTAGGCAAGGTCCTTAACTTCTTCTATTCTAGCAGTATAGGACCTTTGTACACTCTCTATTTGTGCAATATCCTTTTGGTAGTGTGGGTACCATATCACATTGCAGTACTCGAGTGTACTACGTACATAAGTTTTGTAAAGCATAATCATGTGTTCAGCTTTTCTTGTTTTAAAGTGTCTGAATAACATTCCCATTTTTGCTTTACATTTAGCCAACAGTGTTGCTATTTGGTCGTTGCATACCATATTCCTATTTAACATTACACCAAGGTCTTTAATTGCTTCCTTGTTTGTGATTGTCTCGTTATTAGGTCCCTTGTATGCATATACCGTTCCTTCTCTGTTTCCATAATTTATTGATTCAAATTTATCGGAGTTAAATACCATCCTATTTATCTCCACCCATTCATATATTTTGTTTGGATCTCTTTTTAGTGAGTTCCTATCTTCATCACAAGTAATTTCTCTACTTATTCTTGTGTCATCGGCGAAACTTCTCACTACAGAGTTTTTAACATCACAGTCTATGTCTGAGATCATAATAACAAACAGCATTGCAGCTAATACCATACCTTGTGGCACGCCAGATATTACCTGAGCTTCATCTGATTTCTCGTTATTTGCAACCACTATCTGTTTTCTGTTTTGCAGGAATTCTTTTACCCGAGCTCTCCTTTATTCGACCGAGTGAGCCGAAAGTTTTATTCGCATTGCGTTGCCTTGTGTGTCTGGATCGGTTTATACGTCTTGTAAAAATGAGATAAATGAGTGTAGGATATTCAGAGGAGATGGTTTGGGCATGTACAGAGAATGGAAGAGGACAGATGGTAATGGATAGTGCTGTATGGACGAGTGGTTGGAAACAGACTGAGAGGACGACCAAGAGGTTCATGGGTGAAAACCTTCAAGAAAGCAAATAGAGGCGAGACATTTCAGCAGCTGGCACAGATAATGGCACTGGATAGGAATCTCTGAAGAGAATGGCAACATCAGACGCCGGACCCAACACGGAGAATTC
The DNA here is from genome assembly GCF_036898095.1 of Palaemon carinicauda. Taxonomy (NCBI): domain Eukaryota; kingdom Metazoa; phylum Arthropoda; class Malacostraca; order Decapoda; family Palaemonidae; genus Palaemon; species Palaemon carinicauda. Next base: position 2,026,134 of record NC_090766.1, on the reverse strand, counting down.
CCTCTCTCCCGATGATTTTGAAAATACCCAGAGATCCTTGGTGGAAAAAATTAGAATTTTGAATTTTGAACACCCTGCGACTTTTAAATAATTTAACACATTTTGAAGCTGATATAGACTAGATTGGCTCTTGGGTTTGGCATTTCAAACTACTGAGGAGAAATTAGTATGAAGCTAAACTATATCATCGGCTTGAGGGTAAACTCGTTGTTTGTTTTGAAGTTTTTATAGTGTATATATAAAAGATCTAATTTAATGTTGCTACTATTCTTAAGATATTTTATTTTGATTATTAATTACTTCTCTTGTAGCTTATTTATTTCCTTTCCTCACTAGGCTATTATTCCCTGTTGTATCCCTTGGGCTTATAGCATCTTGTTTTTCTAACCAGGGTTATAGCTTGGCTAGTAATAATAATAATAATAATAATAATGATAATAGATGGTTCTAGAGTGAAACTGGAGTTGAAAAACAAATGATGGATTTTGTTTGGATTAACTTATTTTGGGGGTTAGATTGAAGGGCCAGAGAAGGTCACAAACCTGTAGAAATTAAGATTTAATAGCAATGTTATATTTCTATATTATCAGAGGAAATTATTACAAAAACATTGTCTCAATCGATGGAGAGAGAGAGAGAGAGAGAGAGAGAGAGAGAGAGAGAGAGAGAGAGAGAGAGAGAGAGAGAGACAGAGAGAGAGAGAGAGAGAGGTTACTGGTTCATTTCCAATTGTCAGGAATTAGGTTGGGTTTTAGGGGAGGGGGCTAAGGCCTATTCCCCACGTCAGGAGGACCTGGGGGGGGGGGGGGGGCTAGGTGGGAGTGAGTGAGAGGGAGAGGCAGGACACGGGCTTGCTATATATACTCCACTTTGAGCTTGACTAAGCATTCGATTCGAACGATTCTCTTCATAAACATGATTTCGGTAAGGAAGTCAACTAGAAACTTTTAACTTTCTGTGTGTATGCATACACACGCACACACATATACTGTATATATACATACACACACACACACATATATATATATATATATATATATATATATATGTATATATGATGCTGTATTTATATAACTTTGTAACATTTATAATTAGAAAGTAATGATATTTTTGCCATTATTTCGAAGCTAATTATATAAACAATATTTTCCCTCTATATTACCCAAGACTCTGCTTGTGTGCTTGTCCTTGGGAGCAGTGAATGCCTTCCCCCAAGGGTATGGCGCCCCTCCCCCTCCCCCTCCATACGGTGCCCCCTCAGGCCCTGTGGTTCCTATCCTGGTTGACAATCGCGAGGGACCTGACGCCTCTGGAGTCTACAGCTTCAACTTCGAAACCGGAGATGGCATCATTCGTAATGAGCAGGGCGCCCCACAGGGACCTGAAGGGGCAGTAGCTTCTCAGGGAGGATGGAGGTAAAAGTCTATTTAATAATTCCTTTCACCAACTGACCTGCAGCAAATATACTTTGCCAATATTTCCTCAAAAACTGTTTTTAGATTCAGTGGTCTTCAAAACTCCCATTCCTTTTGCAGCTTCACCTTCCCCGATGGCAGTCCAGGTGTCTTCAACTTCGTAGCCGATGCCAACGGCTACCGCGTCGAGTCCGACCTCCTGCCAACCCCCCACCCCCTTCCAGCCCACGCCATTGCCCAAATCGAATTTGCTGCCCAACAGGCCGCTGCAGAAGGAAGCCGTCCTCAGTACAGCGCTCCCCCTGCACCGCCCAGTCAAGGATATAGCTTCTAAACTATTCAGCTTAATTTTAGAGTCGTAGCTGGTAGGCTGACTCTCGTAGTATGAATATCCTACAGGAAATTTGTATTACTTTAGTGTTGGCGCCTTTGTTCTTGTGCAAAAATATCCTTTGTGTGTGGACACCTTGGCTGGAGGAAATTAGTTTCTCCGAAAGCAACGAAGAACCCTTTCTATAAATGACCTGTTTCTCTGAAGTTTCTTTTTATTTATGTACTGTTGATATTATTATTAATTTTTCGAATAAAGAATAAACATTATAGACCAATTTTTCTTCCAAACCTTTACGGGATGTCACTGTTTAAAAAATATTGTAATTTTAATCAGAAATTCTCCATAAAAATATGCTCTTTTCAGCCGTATTTCAGTAAAATAGAGGCGACCGTAGTTTTTACCCTACTTTGTTATCCTTTATGGGTTGGTGACCGTAATATCACTCCTTCACGTCAATATATCCTTTTCTAAAAGGTAAATGCCTGGCAACATTTATTCCAGGATTTTTACCGTGAAGACTTCATTGAGGTCATTTATGAGTATTGTGATTTTATTCCTTGATTTGAGTCATAATCAATTTGTCTTTATTAAAGATGAAGCCCAACTTAGCATTTGAAGTAAGACTTTATATCTGTGGACAATATTTTAGAACAAAAGGTTGAATAGAAATTTATTCATCTTAAACTCCAGTTTTCCCACCTCTTCAGATATTAATCATCTCCTGCTACGCCTATTAACGCAAAGGGCCTCGGTTATATTTCACCATTCGTCTCTATCTTGAGCTTTTAATTCAATACTTCTCCATTCATCACCTCCCACTCCACGCTTCGTCGTCCCCAGCCATGTAGGCATGGGTCTTCCAACTCTTCTAGTGCCTCTTGGAGCCCAGGTGAACGATTGGTGAACTAATCTCTCTTGGTGAGTGAGAAGAGCTTGTTCCTATATTAACAGGAGTTGAAAATGAAGTTTGTTGTCCCAATCAAAGAAAACCCGAGACCTTCATCCCATGATTTTCTCTCCCTAGCCGTCAAGAAGAGGTTTGGGATCTCGAAGAAATGCTTAGACTTCTTAGAGGAATACAAAACAAAATCTACCAGAAGGCAATTGAGTCATCCTGGAAGAAGTGGGTGTTCTTCGTCAAGGCTAAAAATCCTACGGAAATTTTTGTTTGTCCTTCTTCATTCACTTTCATGGACAAGGCTTGGCAGCCAACACGATTTCCACCTGCAAATCGGCCTTGACAAGACCATTTCTCTATGCCTTCCAGATAGACCTGACCAATGACATCTTTAACAAGCTGCCAAAGGCATGTGCTAGACTCAGACCCACACTCCCACCGAGACCCATATCCTGGTCTCTTGACAAGGTACTCCACTTTGCCTCAGTTTTGGACAATGAAACTTGCCCTCTGAAAGATTTGACTCAATAAGTGATTTTCCTATTTGCTCTCGCCTCGGGAGCCCGAGTTAGTGAAATTGTGGCATTATCAAGAGAAGAGGGCCAGATCCAGTTCGCAGAAACAGGCGAGCTTACCCTCTTTCCTGAACCAACGTTTCTCGGCAAGAACGATCTACCCACTAAAAGGTGGGGCCCCTGGAGAATCAGCCCTCTGAAGGAAGATGTCTCTGTGTCCAGTGGAGAGTCTAAAGGTCTATCTTCGAAGAACTTCAAACTTTGGCGGAGGACAGCTCTTTAAAGGGGAAACATCGGGGTCTGACTTGTCATTCAAACAACTAAGGGCGAAAATCACCTACTTTATTCGCAGAGCGGATCCTGACAGTACACCCGCAGGTCATGATCCCAGAAAAGTCGCCTTTTCTCTGAACTTCTTCCAGTCAATGGACTTCGAAAGTCTTCGCTCTTTCACAGGCTGGAAGTCTTCAAGAGTGTTTTTCAAACACTACGCTAAGCAGGTGCATGAACTGAAGAGATTTGTGGTATCTGCAGGTAGTGTGCTAAAACCTGCAGCTTAGTTCTGCATAGAACAGTGAGCTATTCGGGACTATAACTCTAAGGGTGTCTGTGTTGACCCTAGTGCGCAACATGGTGAAATTAGTGCCACCTCGTGACACTACGGACTGTTCTTATACAAAGGTGAAGTAAACATAGACTGAAACACGTGTGCCACATGTTCTTAACTTGAAGTGTATATAAGACATTCTTGAAAGACTTTATAGTTCCCACGTAACTAATGTGTGTAATGGCAAGTTTTCCTTTTCAGACTCCACACCCCTTTTCCTACTAATGTCTTAAGCCTATGTTATTGATTGCATTCCATTACAATTTATATTTATTACCTGTTGTATGCTAATTCTTATTATTACTGAATAAAAATAGAATTTGCTTTACTCGTGCGTCTTATTTCGCCTTCATTTTGGAAATAAAATACTGTTTGAGAGTTTTCCTTCCCTCATGATATGAAAGATACTCTGAACAATGATTATACTATTGTTCCTCATTGATACAAACTCATCTAGACTAAGATAATTTGTTCCAACACGTTGTACTTACCTTCTTCTATCTGGCCCTGGGACCGGCAGGTATCTCTGATGCTCGGTGAGTTCCTTTATCAAGTAACTTCACGATTTTCCTTACGTCCAATAGGACTCTTCCCTGTCCGGGGGGGGGGAGGGGGGGGGAATATAGTACATGTTTCTCTGAAGTGACGTAACGGAAAGGTCACAGGTCTCTTTGGTCATCAGACCAAAGGAATATTGTCTAGAAGTCGAAGGTACTACAAAAAGGGAAAAAAATCCACGATACATTAATTCTCTGGTACACTTCGATCAGGATGACATGGCCTGAGCCCAAAAAACGGATTTTGAGCGAAGCGAAAAATCTATTTTTGGGTGAGATAGCTATGTCGTCCTGATGAACCCGCCCTTGTTCTCTATTCAGGCCTTGATAGGCCCCTCCCAATCTTTATTATATCATGGAGGCTGGCCTAGACGCCGGAAGGAATGAGGAAGGCGCGCAACGGTGACGTCAACCAAGATGGCGGCCAAACATGGCGGCGGTTATGACGTCACCAAGTACTGTAACAGTAACGAAGGAGGAGAACTTAGTAATGGCTCCTCCCATATCTTGCCACACTCCCCCCTCGAAGCGTAAACGCTATGTGGGGTGTAGATAGCTATGTGGCGTGTCAAGCATACGTCCCCTGTTATTATACGATATCCTAAAGGGAAACCTTATGGGTACTCGCGCCAAAAGTTAGAATTTTGTGAAACCTCTAGTTTAATTCTCTGGGAATATCTACTGTAGTCATATATACACTTAGGAAGCTACTGAAGGAACCTTCCATCAGGACGACATGGCTATCTCACCCAAAAAAAGAATTTTTGCTTCGCTCAAAATCTGTATATATATATATATATATATATATATATATATATATATATATATATATATATATATATATATATATATATATATATATATATATATTTATATATATTATATATATATATATATATATATATATATATATATATATATATATATATATATATATATATATATTTATATATATATATATATATATATATATATGTGTGTGTGTGCATATATAGATATATATGGATGGATATATTATATATATACATATGTATATGTATATATATACATATATATATATATATATATATATATATATATATATATATATGTATATATATACATATATACATGTATATATATACATATATACATATACACACACACACACACATATATATATATATATATATATATATATATATATCGTCTCTAAAGAAGAATTACTGATAATGACACACTGGAAAGTAAAAAAGATTTCAAGCATGCGAATAAATAACTCTTGCTGGAAGGATTGGTTTAAGTTTAAAAAGTCAAGTAAAAAATTCAGCATCTTAAAGGTATTGGCAAATATATCTTTGAAAATACCCAGAGTTCATAATGAGGAAAATCTGTTTTTGAATTTTTTTTTTAAGATTTTTAATATTGCAAACCCTGCTGACATTAGGTAACCTTTTCCTGGCCACTTGAGATAATTTAGCAATAATTTAACACAGTTGCTTCTGGACACACAAAACCTGTCACATATTTGAAGCTGATATAGACTAGATTGGCACTTGTCTTTTGCATTTCAAACTACTGAAGGAAACCAAGAGTCAATTCTTTTTAGCGAGGCAGATTTACACCGGCTCGCATGGGTGCCCTTTTAGCTCGGAAAAGTTTCCTGATCGCTGATTGGTTGGGCGAGCTAATTCTAACCAATCAAATAGCAGGAAACTTTTCCGAGCTAAAGGGGCACTGCTGCAAGTCAGTGCAAATGCGCCACATTAAAAAAAATTCGAGTTTAGTTTGAACTTCTGGTTCTAGAGGGAAGTTGAAAGACAAATGAGGATTTTTTTTTGGATTAACCTATCATAACCTCCTGGCTAGTACAGTGTTAACGTGTTCGCCTAGCATTTGCATGGCAGCAGATTGATCCCCGCCCGGGACTGTGAGTTTAAGCTGTTTACTGGGGAGGCCACTGCTGTGGTTGGGCACCACAGTGAGGGTATTGGGCTTTCCCGGCTGACGTTCTGGTGAGCATCTATTCTGATGAAACTGGAACTGAAACCAGACACTTTTAACCTTTAAATTTTAGGGTTAGAAAAGGTCACAACCCTCAAAAATTAAGGTTTAAAACATTATGGTTTAGTATAATTTATTTCATCAGTAGATTTTATTTTTATAGTATCTGAGGAAATTATTAAAAAAATAGTCTCAATCGATGGAGAGAGAGAGAGAGAGAGAGAGAGAGAGAGAGAGAGAGAGAGAGAGAGAGAGAGAGAGAGAGATGAAAGTTACTGGTTCATTTCCATCTGTCAGGAATTAGGTTGGGTTTTAGGGGAGGGGCTAAGGCCTATTTCCCCACGTCAGGAGGACGGGGGGTGGGGGGGGGAGGGGAGGGGGTGGACAGTGAGTGAGAGGGAGAGGCAGGACACAGGCTTGCTATATATACTCCACTTTGAGCTTGACTAAGCATTCGATTCGAACGATCCTCTTCATAAACATGATTTCGGTAAGGAAGTCAACTAGAAACTTTTAGCTTTCTGTGTGTATGCATACACACTCGCACACACACACACACACATATATATATATATATATATATATATATATATATATATATATATATATAAGTAGAAAGTAATGATATTTTTGCCATTATTTCGAAGCTAATTATGTAAACAATATTTTCCCTCTATATTACCCAAGACTCTGCTTGTGTGCTTGTCCTTGGGAGCAGTGAATGCCCTCCCCCAGGGGTATGGTGCCCCTCCCCCTCCTACATATGGCTCAGGCCCTGTGGTTCCTATCCTGGTTGACAATCGCGAGGGCCCGGACGCCTCTGGAGTCTACAGCTTCAACTTCGAAACCGGAGATGGCATCAGTCGTAATGAGCAGGGCGCCCCTCAGGGACCTGAAGGGGCAGTAGCTGCTCAGGGAGGATGGAGGTAAAAGTCTATTTAATAATTCCTTTTACTAACTGACCTGCAGCAAATATACTTTGCCAATATTTCCTCAAAAACTGTTTTTAAGTTCAATCGTCTTCAAAACTCCCATTTCCTCTTGCAGCTTCACCTTCCCCGATGGTAGTCCAGGTGTCTTCAACTTCGTAGCCGATGCCAACGGCTACCGCGTCGAGTCCGACCTCCTGCCAACCCCCCACCCCCTTCCAGCCCACGCCATCGCCCAAATCGAATTTGCTGCCCAACAGGCCGCTGCAGGAGCGAACCGTCCACAGTACAGCGCTCCTCCTGCACCGCCCAGTCAAGGATATAGTTTCTAAACTATTCAGCTTAATTTTAAAGTCGTAGCTGGTAGGATGACCCTCGTAGTATGAATATCCTACAGGAAATTTGTATTACCTTAGTGCTGGCGTCTTCGTTCTTATGCAAAAATATTCTTTGTGTGAGGACACCTTGGCTGGAGGAAATTAGTTTCTCCGAAAGCAACGAAGAACCCTTTTTGTAAATGACCTGTTTCTCTGAAGTTTCTTTTTATTTATGTACTGTTGATATTATTATTAATTTTTCGAATAAAGAATAAATATTATAGACCACTTTTTCTTCCAAACCTTTACGGAACGTCACTGTTTACATTTAAAATTATCGCAATTTTAATCAGAAAATCTCCATAAAAATATGCTCTTTTCAGCCGTATTTCAGTAAAATACAGGCGACCGTAATTTTTTTCCTACTTTATTATTATCCTTTACGGGTTGGTGACCGTAATATCATTCCTTTACATCAATATGTCCTTTTTGAAATGAAATGCCTGGCAACATTTATTCCAGGATTTTTAACGTGTATTGAAGACTTCACTGAAGCCATTTATGAGTATTGTGATTTTATTCCTTGATTTGAGTCATAATCAATTTGTCTTTATTAAAGACGAATCCCAACTTAGCTGTTGAAGTAAGACTTTAGATCTGTGGACAATATTTTAGATCAAAAGGCTGAATAGAAATTTATTCATCATAAACTCCAGTTTTCCCACTTCTTGAGATATTAATCATCATATACGCCTATTGACGCAAAGGGCCTCGGTTAGATTTCGCGGGTCGTCTCTCTCTTGAGCCTTTAATTCAATACTTCTCCATTCATCACCTCCCACTCTACGCTTCGTAGTCCCCAGCCCTTTAGGCCTGCATCTTCTAACACTTCTTGTGCCTTGTGGATCCCAAGTGAACGATTGGTGAACTAATCTCTTGGGGAGTGCGAAGAGCATGCTCCTATATTAATAGGAGTTGAGAATGAAGTTTGTTGTCCCAATGTTATTAATGTTGGTGGAAGAGGATGCTTTTGATAGAAGGCGTTGGAGAGGACGCATCAGGCAACCGACCCCTTAATGTAAGGATAACGTTGGGACTAATAAAAAAGAATTTGCATCAAATAATATTAAATGTTTCTTATAAATGCCTCGACTCCAAAGTCTTGACACTTCTTGAGAGGACTGAACAAGGTTTCTTTACATTTTATATTGTCCTCTGAAGAAGTATCACGAAACTAGTCAGGAGTTAATCTTATATTTCCTATTTTCACTTCCCCTGTGGGTTCTTCTGCATCTGAGCATCACGTCTCCCTGTGAGTATTCCATATACATTTTCATGTTTATATATATATATATATATATATATATATATATATATATATATATATATGTATATATATAAACATATATATACATTCACACACATATATATACATATATATATATGTATATATATACATATATATATATATATATATATGTATATATATACATATATATATATATATATATATATATATATATATATATATATATATATATATATACATACACATATATATTATACAGTATAAATGTTATGCTATATATATATATATATATATATATATATATATATATACACATATATATTATACAGTATAAATGTTATGCTATATATATATATATATATATATATATATATATATATATATATATATATATATAAACATGGCAATGCCTTCTCTCTTTTACGGATTTAATGCTAATCTCCAGAAATTAGTGTGTATAATATTTCCAAAGACACAGACTTCCTTCTTTCTCAAGACGCTTTCTGGAAAACCTTCTAGTTCGTGGATACAAGCACAGCATTTTGGCTCGTGTAAACCTGTATTTTTAATTATATTTTTGGTAGTGGTGGCATATTTACTTAAGGTCCAAAACCATTATAATTCTGTTAAAAGTTGTTCCACTTCTGTGTTTATAGGGTTGAAAAACATTTGATTGCAGAAAATGTTTCATAAAATGTGAGTTATTAAGTTGAATCATATTCAGTGTAACTCGTTAGAAAGAGTTGAGCTGTAAGGGATCTAGATTCTGCTGTTGATTTTTGGGGGAATTACTGGGATTAAATTTTGTTGAAATACTAGCACTAAATTTTGGGGAAATTCGTGGATTAAATTTTTAGGGGCATATTGGGAATAAATTTTGGGAAATACTGTGATAAAAGTTTTGGGTACGGTGGATGCTCTATCCAGGACAACTCGGATAGAGTCAGAATGGTCCCTAGACGCAGACTCATTCTCCTTCATCTCCCGATAAGTCCCGGAACTGCAGGTCGACCTTTTCGCAACGAGCGACAACAAACAACTTCCTCGCTACGTGGCCCCATACGAGGACCCCCGAGCGGAAACGGTGGACGCCATGTCCGTGGATTGGAACGGATGGACCAAGATTTACCTGTTCCCTCCACCCAACCTTCTACTGAAAGTCCTCACCAAGCTGAGATCCTTCCAAGGAACAGCGGCCCTAGTGGCGCCGGAGCAACTGGTTCCCATTAATCCTGGAGTTACAACCCAAGCTAATTCCCCTGCCGGACCCAGTTCTAATCCAGCAAGTTCAGAAGTTGACTGTCTTCGCTTCATCAAAGAAAACCCGAGACCTTCATCTCATGATTTTCTCTCCCTTGCCATCAAGAAGAGGTTTGGGATCTCGAAGAAATGCTTAGACTTCTGAGAGGAATACAAAACAAAATCTACCAGAAGGCAATATGAGTGATCCTGGAAGAAGTGGGTGTCCTTTGTCAAGGCTAAAAATCCTACGGAAATTTCAATGGATTTTTGTTTGTCCTTCTTCATTCACCTTCATGGACAAGGCTTGGCAGCCAACACGATTTCCACCTGCAAATCAGCCTTGACAAGACCATTTCTCTATGCCTTCCAGATAGACCTGACCAATGACATCTTTAACAAGCTGCCAAAGGCATGTGCTAGACTCAGACCCGCACCCCCACCGAGACCCATTTCCTGTTCTCTTGACAAGGTGCTCCACTTTGCCTCAAGTTTGGACAATGAAACTTGCCCTCTGAAAAATTTGACTCAATATGTGATTTTCCTATTTGCTCTCACCTCGGGAGCCCGAGTCAGTGAATTTGTGGCATTACCAAGAGAAGAGGGCCAGATCCAGTTCGCAGAAACATGCGAGCTTAACTTCTCTCCTGACCTAACGTTTCTCGCCAAGAACGAGCTACCCACTAGAAGGTGGGGCCCCTGGAGAATCAGCCCTCTGAAGGAAGATGTCTCTGTGTCCAGTGGAGAGTCTAAAGGTCTACCTTCGAAGAACTTCAGACTTTGGCGGAGGACAGCTCTTTAAAGGGGAAACATCGGGCTCCGACTTGTCACTCAAACAACTAAGGGCGAAGATCACCTACTTTATTCGCAGAGCGGATCCTGACAGTACACACGCAGGTCATGATCCCAGAAAAGTCGCCTTTTCTCTGAACTTCTTCCAGTCAATGGAGTTCGAAAGTCTTCGCTCTTTCACAGGCTGGAAGTCTTCAAGAGTGTTTTTCAAACACTACGCGAAGCAGGTGCATGAACTGAAGAGATTTGTGGTATCTGCAGGTAGTGTGCTAAAACCTGCTGCTTAGTGCTGCGTAGAACAGCGAGTTATTCGGGACTCTAACTCTAAGGGTGTCTGTGTTGACCCTAGTGCGCAACATAGTGAAATTAGTTGCACCTCGTGACACTACGGACTGTTCTTATACAAAGGTGAAGTCACATCGACTAAAACACGTGTGCCACATGTTCTTAACTTGAAGTGTATATAAGACATTCTTGAAAGACTTTATAGTTCCTACGTAACAAATGTGTGTAATGGCAAGTTTTCTTTTTCAGATTCCACACCCTTTTTTCTACTAATGTCTTAAACTTATGTTACTGATTGCATTCCATTACAATTTATATTTATTACGTGTTGTATGCTAATTCTTATTTTGACAAAATAAAAATAGATTTTGCGTTACTCGTGCGTCTTATTTCGCCTTCATTTTGGAAATAAAATACTGTTTGAGAGTTTTGCTTCCCTCATGATATGAAAGATACTCTGAACAATGATTATACTATTGTTCCTCATTGATACAAACTCATCTAGACTAAGGTAATTTGTTCCAACACGTTGTACTTACCTTCCTCAATCTGGGCCTGGGACCGGCAGGTATCTCTGATGCTAGGTGAGTTCCTTTATCAAGTAACTTCAAGATTTTCCTTACGTCTAATAGGACTATTCCCTGCGGGGGGGGGGGGGGGGGAGGAAGCGGGAACATAGTACATGTTTCTCTGAAGTGACATGTAACGGAAATGTCACAGGTCTCTGTGGTCGTCAGATCAAAGGAATATTGTCTAGAAGTCGAAGGCACTACAAAAAGGGAAAAAATCCACGATACATTAATTCTCTGGTACACTTCGATCAGGACGACATGGCGTGAGCCCAAAGAACGGATTTTTAGCGAAGCGAAAAATCTATTTTTGGGTGAGATAGCCTTGTCGTCCTGATGGACCCACCCTTATTCTCTATTCAGGCCTTGATAGGCCCCTCTCAATCTTTATTGTATCATGGAGGCTGGCCTAGACGCCGGAAGGAATGAGGAAGGCGCGCAACGGTGACGTCAATCAAGATGGCGGCCAAACATGGCGGCAGTTATGACGTCACCGAGTACTGTAACAGTAACGAAGGAGAAGAACTTAGTAACGGCTCCTCCCATATCTTGCCACACTTCCCCCTCGAAGTGTAAACGCTATGTGGGGTGCAGATAGCTATGTGGCGTGTCAAGCATACGTCCCCTGTTATTATACGATATCCTAAAGGGAAACCTTATGGGTACTCGCGCCAGAAGTTAGAATTCTGTGAAACCTTTAGTTTAATTCTCTGGGAATATCTACTGTAGTCAAATATACCCTAAGAAAGCTGCTGAAGGAACCTTCCATCAGGACGACATGGCTATCTCACCCAAAAAAAGAATTTTCGCTTCGCTCAGAATCCGTTATATATATATATATATATATATATATATATATATATATATATATATATATATAGAATTACTAATAATGACACATTGAAAAGTAAAAAGGATTTCAAGCATGGGAAAAATATAACTCTTGCTGGAAGGATTGGTTTAAGTTTAAAAAGTCCAGTAAAAAATTCAATATCTTAGAGGTATTGACAAATATATCTTCGAAAATACCCTGAGTTCATTATGGGTGAATTCGGTCATTAAAAAATGTTTATTATTAATTTTGCAAACCCTGCTGACATTAGGTAGCCTTTTCCTGGCCACTTTAGATAATTTAGCAATAATTTAGCACAGTTGCTTCTGGATACACAAAGCCTGTAACATATTTGAAGCTGATATAGACTGGATTGGCACTTGTCTTTTGCATTTCAAACTACTGAAGAAAACTTTGTTTGAAGCTTCTGGTTCTAGAGGGAAGTTGAAAGACAAATGTGGAATTTGGTTTGGATTAACTTATTTTGGAGCTTAAATTTAGGTTTAGAAAAGGTCGCAACACTTAAAAATTAAGGTTTAAAACATTAAGGTTTAATATAATTTATTTCATCTGTAGATTTTATTTTTATAGTATCTGAGAAAATTATTACAAAAATTGTCTCAATCGATGGAGAGAGAGAGAGAGAGAGAGAGAGAGAGAGAGAGAGAGAGAGAGAGAGAGAGAGAGAGAGAGAGAGAGAGAAATGAAGGTTACTGGTTCATTTACATCTGTCTGGAATTAGGTTGGGTTTTAGGGGGGTGGGGGGGGGGGGGGCTAAGGCCTATTCCCCACGTCAGGAGGAGGGGGGGGGGGTGAGTGAGTGAGAGGGAGAGGCAGGACACAGGCTTGCTATATATACTCCACTTTGAGCTTGACTAAGCATTCGATTCGAACGATCCTCTTCATAAACATGATTTCGGTAAGGAAGTCAACTAGAAACTTTGTGTGTGTATGCACACACACACACACACACGCACATACACACACACACACACACATATATATATATATATATGATGTTATATATATGTATATATATAATACTGTTTTTATATAGTTTGCAAGCATTTATAAGTAGATAATAATGATATTTCTGCGATTATTTCGAAGCTAGTTATGTAAACAATACTTTCCATTTATATCACCCAAGACTCTGCTTGTGTGCTTGTCCTTGGGAGCAGTGAATGCCTTCCCCCAGGGGTATGGCGCCCCTCCTCCTCCTCCTACATACGGCTCTGGCCCCGTGGTTCCTATCCTGGTTGACAATCGCGAGGGACCTGACGCCTCTGGAGTCTACAGCTTCAACTTCGAAACCGGAAATGGCATCAGTCGTAATGAGCAGGGCGCCCCTCAGGGACCCGAAGGGGCAGTAGCTTCTCAGGGAGGATGGAGGTAAAAGTCTATTTAAGAATTCCTTTTACCAACTGACCTGGAACCAATAACTTTGCTAATATTTCCTCAAAAACTGTTTTTAAATTCAGTGGTCTTCAAAACTCCCATTCCTTTTGCAGCTTCACCTTCCCCGATGGCAGTCCAGGGGTCTTCAACTTCGTAGCCGATGCCAACGGCTACCGCGTCGAGTCCGACCTCCTGCCAACCCCCCACCCCCTTCCAGCCCACGCCATCGCCCAAATTGAATTTGCTGCCCAACAGGCCGCTGCAGGAGAGAGCCGTCCACAGTACAGCGCTCCTCCTGCACCGCCCAGTCAAGGATATAGCTTCTAAACTATTCGGCCTAATTTTAGAGTCGTAGCTGGTAGGATGACCCTCGTAGTATGAATATCCTACAGGAAATTTGTATTACTTTAGTGATGGCGTCTTCGTTCTTATGCAAAAATAGTTTTTGCGTGAGAACACCTTGGCTGGAGGAAATTAGTTTCACTGAAAGCAACAAAGAACCCTTTTTGTAAATGACCTGTTTCTCTCAAATCTCTTCTTATTTATATTCACTGTTGATATTTTTGTTCATTTTTCGAATAAAGAATAAACATCATAGACCACTTTTTCTTCCAAAATTTTACGGGATATCGCTGTATACACTTAAAAAATCGTAATTTTAATCAGAAATTCTCCATAAAAATATGGTCTTTTCAGCCGTATTTCAGTAAAATACAGGCGACCGTAATTTTTACCTTACTTTGTTATTATCTTTTACGGGTTGGTGACCGTAATATCACTCCTTTACGTCACTATGTCCTTCTTTTAAAGGTAAATGCCTGGCAACATTTATTCCAGGATTTTTACCGTGTATTAAAGACTTTACTGAGGCTATTTATGAGTATTGGGATTTTATTCCTTGATTTGAGTCATAATCAATTGGTCTTTATTAAAGACGAAACTGTACCAACCGTGTGTCACACGATCGTACATAGTTCATTTTGTGCTTGTATCTTCGCTCTCCCCTCCCACTAAAAAGAACCTGAAATAACATGTATACTTTTCTCCTCTGTAACAGAGTCGATTTTTGAACATGAAAATTCTTGTTGCTTTGAGATTTTGTATATATATAGGAGAGTGTTCTATAATAAACTCACTCAGTTGCTTTCATCCTGCCTTTGAGTCACAACCTTCTCTCGGCCCGTCACATTGGTGATCCCGGAGTGACTCGCTCCTCCCGCCTTCACCCAACCCCCCCTCCCCCACCGCCTCTCACCGTTACTATGACGCCATCAACGCATACCTTCTGCAGCAGTACTCGCCGTTGCCAGCCGCCCGTATAGTAACACTTTTTCAACTCTATCAACAACCGTTGGGGCACCAAAGTGTTTCGCTCACCCTCAGGAAAATGACCAGTATTACTCGCCTGCAACCTGCCGCAGACGGTTCCCCTCGTGATATGAGCCCACTTCATGACCATCAAACCTCCATCAACGCCTCCACTCGTGACGTAGAGGACACCTATTCAACTTCAACCGAAGCTGACGTGAATGCCGTAGGACACACACGCCTATGAATGCCATAGGACACACACGCCTATGAATGCCGTAGGACACACATGCCTATGAATGCCGTAGGACACGCCTATGAATACCGTAGGACATTCTCGCCTATGAATGCCGTAGGAATGCCGTGACAAGCCGGAACGGCAACAAAGCCACCCATCATCCACCGCTCGCTCGTGCCCCAACCAACGACTTCTACAGCCACTCACTGCCGCTAATCGGCGTAGTTTTTTACTACTACTTCTCCAGATTCAGGGCGCCCTCTTTTACATGTTCATTATGTCATTTTTTGGGGGGGAGCCATGTACCAACCGTGTGTCACACGATCGTACATAGTTCATTTTGTGTTTGTATCTTTGCTCTCCCCTCGCACTAAAAAGAACCTGAAATAACATGTATACTTTTCTCCTCTGTAACAGGGTCGATTTTTGAAAATGAAAATTCTTGTAGCTTTGAGATTTTGTAAATAAAGGAGAGTGTTCTATAATAAACTCACTCAGTTGCTTTCATCCTGCCTTTGAGTCACAACCTTCTCTCGGCCCGTCACAAAACCCAATTTAGCTGTTGAAGTAAGACTTTATATATCTGGATAATATTTTAGAACAAAAGGCTGAATAGAAATTTATTTATCATAAACTCCAGTTTTCCCACCTCTTGAGATATTAATCATCATCTCCTACTACGCTTATAGCCGCAAAGGACCTCGGTTAGATTTTGCTAGTAGTCTTTATCTTGAGCTTTTAATTCAATACTTCTCCATTCACCACCACCTACCCCATGCTTCATAGTCCTCAGGTATGTAGGGCTGGGTCTTCCAACTCTTCTAGCGCCTTGTGGAGCCCAGCTAAATGATTGGTGAACTAATCTCTATTGGGGAGTGCGAAGAGCATGCTCCTATATTGACAGGAGTTTAAAAAGAAGTTTGTTGTCCCAATGTTTTTGTTTTTTTTATGTTGGTGGAAGAGGATGCCTTTGATAGAAGGCGTTGGAGAGGGCGGATCAGGCAACCGACCCCTTAATGTAGGGATAACGGTGGGGAAGAACAAAAATAAATTGCATCTTGTAATAAGAAATGTTTCCTATATATGCCTTACTGATTTACTGAACAAGGTTTCTATACATCTTATATCGTCCTCTGAAGAAGTATCACGAAACTAGTCAGGAGTTAATCTGATATTTCTTTTTTCCTTTTTCCTCTGGTTCTTTTGCATCTGAGATTCCACTGTTAATTGTTTTTGGGAAATACTGGGATTAAATTCATGGGAAAATACTGGGATTAAGTTTTTGGGGACATACTGGGAATAAATTTTGGGGAAAGACTGGGATTAAATTTTGGTGGGACATACTGGGAATAAATTTTGGGGAAATGCTGGAAATAATTTTTGGGAAATATAGGGAATCTAATTTTGGGGAAATATGGAGAATAGATTTTGGGGAAATATTGGGAATAAATTTTAGGGAAATACTGGGAATAAATTTGGTGGAAGTGCTGGAAATAAATTTTTGAGAAATACTTGGAATAAATTGTGGGGAAATATTGGGAATAAATTTTGGGGAAATACAGGGGTTAAATTTTGGGGAAATATTGGGAATCTTATTCTGAGGAAATTTTGGGTATCTATTTTGGGCAAATAATGGGAATCTAATTTGGGGAAATATTGTGTATCTAATTTGGGAAAATACTAGGAACCTAATTTTGAGGAAGTCCTATGAGTCTGATTTTGGGGAAATACTGGTAGTCCATTGTAGGTAAAAAAAAAAACTGATTCTAATTTTGGGGAAATACTTTGAATAAAATTTTTGGAAATATTTGACTAATTTTGGGAAATTACTCTGAATCTATTTTTGTGGAAATACTGGTTATCAATTTTGGGTAAAACGTGGGAAGCTAATTATAGGCTTGAGAATATGCAGGAGTATTTGAATGTTTAAAGTTGTCTGTGTGACTCTTGTGCAAGAAATTATTTCAGTGATATATTACGATGTATATATATATTATATATATATATATATATATATATATATATATATATATATATATATATATATATATATATTATATATATACATATATATATGTATGTATATATATATATATATATTGTATTTATATGTATATATTATATATATATATATATATATATATATATATATATATATATAGCCTATATATGTATATATATATATATTAATATATATATATATATATATATATATATATATATATATATATATATTAATATATATATACATATATATATATGATGAATTTTGTTTAGATTAACTTATCGTGGCGCTTAGATTTTGTGTTAGAAAAGGTCACAACCCTTAAAAGTTAAGGTTTAAAACATTAAGGTTTAGTATAATTCATTTCATCTGTAAATTTCATTTTTATAATATCTGAGGAAATTATTACAAAAAAACTGTCTCCATCGATGTTGAGAGAGAGAGAGAGAGAGAGAGAGAGAGAGAGAGAGAGAGAGAGAGAGAGAGAGAGAGAGATGAAGGTGACTAGTTCATTTCCCTCTGTCAGGAATTAGGTTGGATTTTAGGGGAGGGGCCGTGGCCTATTACTCCCGTCAGAAGGACGGGGGTTGGGGGGGGGGCGGGGGGTGAATGAGTGAGAGGGAGAGGCAGGCCACAGGCTTGCTATATATACTCCACTTTGAGCTTGACTAAGCATTCGATTCGAACGATCCTCTTCATAAACATGATTTCGGTAAGGAAGTCAACTAGAAACTTTTAGCTTTCTGTGTGTATGCATACACACGCACACACATATACTGTATATATACATACACACACACACACACACACACACACACATATATATATATATATATATATATATATATATATATAATGCTGTATTTATATAGTTTTGCAACATTTATTTGCAGAAAGTAAAGCTATTTTTGCGATTATTTCGAAGCTAATTATGTAAACAATATTTTCTCTATATTACCCCAGACACTGCTTGTGTGCTTGTCCTTGGGAGCAGTGAATGCCTTCCCCCAGGGGTATGGTGCCCCTCCTCCTCCTCCTTCATACGGCTCAGGCCCTGTGGTTCCTATCCTGGTTGACAATCGCGAGGGACCTGATGCCTCTGGAGTGTACAGCTTCAACTTCGAAACCGGAGATGGCATCAGTCGTCATGAGCAGGGCGCCCCTCAGGGACCTGAAGGGGCAGTAGCTGCTCAGGGAGGCTGGAGGTAAAAGTCTATTAATAATTCCTTTTACCAACTGACCTGCAACCAATATACTTTGGCAATATTTCCTCAAAAACTGTTTTTAAATTCAATCGTCTTCAAAACTCCCATTTCCTCTTGCAGCTTCACCTTCCCCGATGGCAGTCCAGGTGTCTTCAACTTCGTAGCCGATGCCAACGGCTACCGCGTCGAGTCCGACCTCCTGCCAACCCCCCACCCCCTTCCAGCCCACGCCATCGCCCAAATCGAATTTGCTGCCCAACAGGCCGCTGCAGGAGCGAACCGTCCTCAGTACAGCGCTCCTCCTGCCCCGCCCAGTCAAGGATATAGCTTCTAAACTATTCAGCTTAATTTTAGAGTCGTAGCTGGTAGGATGACCCTCGGAGTATGAATATCCTACAGGAAATTTGTATTACTTGAGTGCTGGCGTCTTTGTTCTTATGCAAAAATACTTCTTTGTGTGAGGACACCTTGGCTGGAGGAAATTAGTTTCTTCGAAAGCAACGAAGAACCCTTTTTGTAAATGACCTGTTTCTCTGAAGTTTCTTTTTATTTATGTACTGTTGATATTATTATTCATTTTTCGAATAAAGAATAAACATTATGAACCACTTTTTCTTACAAACCTTTACGGGATGTCACTGTATACACTGTTAAAAAATATCGCAATTTTAATCAGAAATTCTCCATATAAATATGCTCTTTTCAGCCGTATTTCAGTAAAATTCAGGTGACCGTAATTTTTACCCTACTTTGTTACTATCTTTTACGGGTTGGTGACCGTAATATCACTCCTTCACGTCAATATGTCCTTTTTTAAAAGGTAAATGCCTGGCAACATTTATTCTAGGATCATTCACAGAATACCAACCCATCGTGGATGGCCCTGACTAGTATAGCTTAGCATTTTGGCTCCTGTGTACTCAAACTTGTATGATTACTTATATTTTTTGGTAGTAGTTGCTGTCTGCTAAAGAAGGTGATGAATGCAAGAGTTGGTGGGAGAAGTACAAGAGGAAGGCCAAGGTTTGGGTCGATAGTTGGAGTGGAGAAAGCTCTAGGTGATAGGGAGATAGATGTGAGAGAGGCAAGAAAGCGTGCTGGAAATAGGAATGAATGGCAAGCGATTGTGACGCAGTTCCGGTAGGCCCTTCTGCTTCCTCCGGTCACCTAGGATGACCGCTGAGGTATCAGCAGTAGGGGATTCAGAGTTATGAAGCTTCGTCTGTTGTGGATAACGGGGGAGGGTGGGCTGTGGCACCCTAGTAGTACCAGCCAAACTCGGTCGAGTCCCTTGTCAGGTTGGGAGGAGCGGAGAGAGGAAAGAACCCCTTTTGGTGTTTTGTTTGATGTTGGCTACCCCCGAAATTTGGGGGGAAGTGCGTTGGTACGTAGATATATAAGGACTGCTCAACAGAGCTAGGGCTGGAGTGGTTAGAGCAGGGGACAATCTGGTCAAATGAGGTTTTAAACTGACCAATCCTGCCAATTTGGAGAAGATACCCAGATCGTCAGTCATATTTTCCGAGTTTGCCCACTATCTCATAATTTGGACAACTCTGACTTAGATTATGTTGATGAAAGAACGCTTCAATGGTTAGTTGTTTAGCGTGATAAGATATGAATTATTATTATTATGAGTTAAGTTATAACCCTATTTTTAGAGCAAGATGCTATAAGCCCAAGAGCTACAACAGGGAAAAATAGCCCACTGAGGAAAGGAAACGAGTAGTAATGAACAATCAAAATAAAATATCTCAAGAACAGTGACACCACTAAATTATATCTTTCATATGTAAATTATAAAAACTTAAAAAAACGAGAGGAAAAGAAATAAGGTAGAATAGTGTGCCCGAGTGTATTCTCAAGGAAGAGAACTCCACCCCAAGACAGTGGAAGACCATGATACAGAGGCTATGACACTACCCAAGACTGGAGAACAATGGATTATTATTCCCTGGCATTCAATTTTGCATTGTGATTGTTGCCTTTTGACACAAGTTCTGAATTTTGTACTATACAACTGTAGTAAATGTATCCATTCATAATTATATAATTAAAACCAAGTAATTATGAAATAGTTTGTTAAGGCAAAGACTCCACCTTGCAATTATTTAATCTCTCTAAGTATATTGATTTTTTATATGAACCAACGTATAATGATTTGCTGAATTAGTTATCATAAGAAAATTAATATTAAATATAAGGTAACTATTTCCTAAGTATATTTGTTATTGCATATCTCCTTTATTGATTGATTAATTAGAAGTTTTCTGGCATCCTGACATCTAAGGTCATTGACGCCGAGCTCTCCTTTATTCAACCGAGTGAGCCGAAAGTTAAATTCTCATAGCGTTGCCACGTGTGTCTGTATTGGATGATACACCTCGTAAAAATGAGAAAAAATGAGTTGAGGATATTTGGAGGAGATGGTTTGGGCATGTACAGAGAATGGAAGAGGACAGATGGCCAAAGATAGTGCTGCATGGACAAGTGGCCGGAAACAGATCAAGAGGACGACTAAGAGGTTCAGAGGAGATGGTTTGGGCATGTACAGAGAATGGAACAACACTGGCCAATGATAGTGATGCATGGACGAGTGGCCGGAAACAGACAGAGAGGACGACCAAGAGATTCATGGGTGAAACCTTCAAGAAAGCAAATAGAGGCGAGACATTTCAGCATTTGGCACAGATAATGGCATTGGATAGGAATCTCTGGAGAGAATGACAACAACAGATGCAGGACCCAACCCGGAGAATTCCCTCTCTCCCACTGATTTTGAAAATACCCAGAGATCCTTTTAAAGAAAAAAGAAGAATAAAAAAAAACTGAAAATAACTTAGAATTTTGAATTTTGAAAACCCTGCTGACATCACGTAGCAACTTTTAAATAATATAACACATTTTGAATGTGTCTTTGGCATTTCAAATTACTAAGGAGAAATTAGTATGAAGCTAAACAATATCTTCGGCTTGAGGGTAGACTCATTGTTTGTTTTGAAGTTTTATAGTGTATATGTAAAAGATCTAATTTAATGTTGCTACTATTCTTAAGATATTTTATTTGGATTATTGATTACTTCTCTTGTAGCTTATTTATTTCCTTATATCCTTTCCTCACTGGGATATTTTTGCATGTTGGAGTCCCTGGGCTTATAGCATCTTGATTTTCCAACTAGGGTTATAGCTTGGCTAGAAATAATAATAATAATAATAATAATAATAATAATAATAATAATAATAATAATAATAGATGGCTCTAGAGTGAAACTCTCACTGGAGTTGAAAGACAAATGATGGATTTTGTTTGGATTAACTTATCTTGGGGGTTAGATTGAAGGGCCAGAAAAGGTCACAAACCCTTAAGAGAGAGAGAGAGAGAGAGAGAGAGAGAGAGAGAGAGAGAGAGAGAGAGAGAGAGAGAGAGAGAGAGAGATATGAAGGTTACTGGTTCATTTCCATCTGTCAGGAATTAGGTTGCGTTTTAGGGGAGGGGCTGTGGCCTATTTCCCCCATCAGGAGGGGGGGGGGGGAGAGTGAGTGAGTGAGAGGGAGAGGCAGGACACAGGCTTGCTATATATACCCCACTTTGAGCTTGACTAAGCATTCGATTCGAACGATCCTCTTCATAAACATGATTTCGGTAAGGAAGTCAACTAGAAACTTTTAACTTTTTGTGTGTATGCATACACACACGCACACACATATATACATACACACACATATACATACACACACATATATACATACACACACATATACATACACACACATATACTGTATATATATAATACTGTATTTATATAGTTTTGCAACATTTATAAGTACATAATAATGATAATTTTCCGATTATTTCGAAGCTAATTATGTAAACAATATTTTCCCTCCTTATTACCCAAGACTCTGCTTGTGTGCTTGTCCTTGGGAGCAGTGAATGCCTTCCCCCAGGGGTATGGTGCCCCTCCCCCTCCTTCATACAGCTCAGGCCCTGTGGTTCCTATTCTGGTTGACAATCGTGAGGGACCTGACGCCTCTGGAGTCTACAGCTTCAACTTCGAAACCGGAGATGGCATCAGTCGTCATGAGCAGGGCGCCCCTCAGGGACCTGAAGGGGCAGTAGCTTCTCAAGGAGGATGGAGGTAAAAGTCTATTAATAATTCCTTTTACCAACTGACCTTCAGCAAAAATACTTTGCCAATATTTCCTCAAAAACTGTTTTTGAATTCAATCGTCTTCAAAGCTCCCATTCCTTTCGCAGCTTCACCTTCCC